>NW_008751716.1:658765-732789 GCF_000715545.1 Opisthorchis viverrini
CGATATATATATATATATATACATATATATATATGTTTAAAGGAGAGTTCGGTCACTGACGTGTTCTCTAATGGATAACCAGATACCCGCTAGACTAACCCCCTTGCTCAGTGTGATGAACTGAAGAGAACACGAAAATTTGGCTTCAATAATATGTTCGTGATTAACCGAGTACCAAGTAAGGTCCGTGAAAAAATGGCATGGAGAAACAACTGTTTGAATTGCAAAATTGGTGAATCTAGTTCGGCTGCAGTGAAATGCGAATGAACTCTGAGTGGCCAAAGGCACAAAGTGTTAATTGATTAAATATTCTGGATGCACAAGACACTCGGCGCGTATGACTTTTTGGACTCGGTTGATTGGGTGTTGAAAGAAGACTGTAAATTGGTTCTGATGAAGTAGATTCATATAAACTTTTGGATGATAAGAAATCTGAGTGCAGTTTTGCAATTGAGTGGCGCGGGGGCAATGGCGGGTGACGCTTTTGCTTGGATTACTTGCCACAACAGCCGCTTCTGTTGTTCGGTTTCACTGGACTGTTCAATTTGAGTTGCGGCCGACGAAGATTGTAATCTTCCTGTGCACAGAGTAATCTGAAAACATTGAGAAAAATCGATAAGAGAATCACGTGAGTAGTGCTTGAGAAAACTATGGAAATAAGCAGTATTCACTGGTGAATGGGTCGCTTATGTGGCTTTGTGGAGAAAAGCGAAACATATCCGACGAACACGAAATAAGTTTAGGGTGGATATTTCCTTTACCAATAGTTGTAGTGTGTTTGCTCTGGGGTACGGAGAAGTTAGGCTTCTTCTAACTTTATTCCCCTTTGTCTTACTCTTCAATCGTGTTTGCTCCCTAAAACATACAAAGACTAGGCCGGTTGTCGATTTCTCCCACAACGATTGTGAAAAGTAGATCATTTTCCGGTGATCTGATCACGTTGGCCGAACTGGTGATTCATTTCAGCGCATACGTCATACCAAGTGCATCCAGTGGCTGACTGCTTGAGATTCAGGTCAACACCTAGAAACGTAACCACAACGACGCTTGATCGATCCTACTGCGTCTATAGGATGAGCCCAAATCAGGGCTAACCAACAAAAGGTGTTCAGTTCTGTGAGGGACATAAACGTTGAATAGAGATTTGAGAAGCCAGCAGAAATCGTTTATCCAAGAGGTTAGCCTCACTGTGGTTTGCTTATGCAAAAAAACTCACCATAATGGGACAGCTTGCATTCAAGGATATCTTAAAATTCACATAGACTTATCGTAAAAATTATAAAGATTATGAAAATTCAGTTGAGCTGGACAGGGGAAATTTAGCCCAGTCCAACAGATTCAAAAACCTATCCCCAAGGAATATTGGATTGCTAAATGGAGGTTTTTCAGCTGGCATTTCAGGTACCTCATTCCGATTCGTAAACGTCTAGGCCAGTTGGTTCATGATGTTTACGAAATGGTGCATTGTTGTATTCTCGGAGTGGATCTTGAAGGCTAGAAGTTACTTAAGTCGTCCGTGTTTCGTGTGCCTCCGCGTAAGTGTCAAATGGCATATATAGCGAGTGAGATTTTGTTCGAGGTTCGCCCTAACTTGAAGTTTGTGGACGGGAACACCCATTTTTTTTGAGGTCTAAATCACTTGTAGTCTTTTCCACTTTTAGAGTCTCATTTATTCAGTTATCAGCAACATGACAAAGCGTGCTAGTTCCCAAAAATTCTTTGACGGGTGCGGAAACGACGGTGTTGGTAGGAGAAGGCATTGCCAACCTTAGTTCCGTACGTGGATAATAGTGAGAAATGGAGCTGTGTTCTTCTGTGTGCGACATTCATGTCATTGGTATGTAGTTTTAGGCCGTGAAATGTTAGTTAATGGAAGATTATCGTCTTATCTATTTGTTAAAGTGAACCTCGGTAGGAGTGCTAAACTGTACCACCTATGGGTGCCTGGTCACTTGCCATCCGAATGAAGCACGAGGGCTGCGGTACTGCTTGGCTGCCTGAGCCTAGAGAATATCGTCTGAGGTGCCGGGGTTTGGTCCAAACCACAGACCTCCCGTCAGCAACTTAGTGCTGTAAACTCTTAAAATTGCGTGAGGGATTAAGGCTTCCGAAGATTCGAGGGTGATTCATCCGCTTCCAAACAACACTGAAATTCTGACACCCATGCTCGTGAGTACGTCAGAGTTCAGAAGTGACATGTGGTCCGTCATTGCTGTCTGCCTCGTGGAATTCAAACGATGCTATAACGCAGGTGGGCAAATGTGGTTAAGTAAACGAGATACCCACTGGATCGCTAAGTTAGTGGAAGGAGTACCTGCAATTCAAAAACACGGAGAAATTCTTGAAACATCGCCCCCGGCACATACTGGAGAGGTCTCCGGAGCCATGCAGCTACATGACCTCTGGTTGTCACACCATGAAAATATAAAGCTATCTGAATATCAATCCTAAGAAGGCAGATTGCTCGGTACAGTTACTTAAAAAAATGCACACATTTACCGTTGCAATTTTTGTGCTTTACCCTAGCCGCAGAAGAAAGAACATCTTATGACATCTTTTTTTCATCTGACCGGTTGTCCCTCATTGAGGGGCAACCACTATCCTATGTTTCATTTCATTGTTGATAAAGTCAGCGGCCGCAAACAAACGCACAAACCTGGAAGGGTTAATCCAACATAACACATTAGTTCCCGGACCCATTGGTGCAACTTAGAATCTGCACTTATGGTGAGATTTCTTGGTACTGTTTACAACACACCCATTTGGACCTGAAGAAAGCCCGGGAATGTCCTTCGGAAGTGCTGCACCGCCCAACGGCCATCTTTACCCCATTGCAGTCCTTCATATCCAGACAAAATTCAACCAAGATTAACTTCTTAAATTAACATGTTATAGGGTGTATATTTGTGCTGTGTTTGCTGTCAGCTTCATTATATATTCCGTTCCCATACCACGGACTAATTACATCCTCAATTACGAGATCGGATTCAAACGGCGCTTACCTCGTCAGTTCGGTAGCACAGTCCTCAACGTTCTCCCCGGTCAACGCACTGGTTTCGAAGAACAATGCACCAATTTCCTAGAAAATAAGTGGAAGTGGGCGGGTGTAAATAGGTTAAATTTAGTTATCTGTCTCTTTGATGTATTCAAACTATTCGCATAAATATGCCTAAAATTCATCGATTGTGAATTGCCGGGTCATCTTGATCAAACGTTTTTGTCTGCATAAAGTTAATCACTGCTAGGTCAGTTGAGTCAGTATTGTAGGGTCAATACGCAGTGATCAAAATGTAGTATTGTCGTCAAGGTGCACCTATTCTCTGTGTCGGTTAAAAGCGTGCGCACCTTGGAGCCGGTGGCTAATTGGGGAACGGAACATGTGCCATCCTTTTGCGTCCTTTGTCCGTACAGTCGGGGTCGAAGTCAATTTATGTGGACGAATTTATATAATGGATTTTTTCTGCTAATTTATCAAAAATAACCCGGGTTACTGTTACCGCATAAAGACGAGTCCAACTCATCACTTGGTTCGCTGAGTGAACCTAACAATACCTACATTTGTTGAAGACAGAATGTTGAAGGAAAAAAACAGATAAATATACACAAAGTCTTTAGTGCCTATTTCCTCTCGGTTGACCTTGCCTATAATGATAGATTGAAGTTCACTCCTCACTTCTGGGGTATGGTCAAGTTCTGGTACAGTTTCTGTGCAAATCTTCTGCAAAATTAAATCGGTATTTAGTCTTTACAGGGGGTACGGCTGAATCCCAGATAGACCCCTCGCTTAAGATAATTTTCGACTGAATGTGCTACACAAATGCCACTTCATGTTTCAGTTGGTACGATATTCAAGATACTGCAGTAAATTTTCTTGACGGAACACTATTCAAAAGGTTGCTAAAAACATTTCAACAGCCAACAACCGGTTCGGCCTTTGTTGGAGCACATCGCGTAGATGTGGCCCCCAAATTTCCGCCAGCTTTGTGTACTGCTTGAACCCAAATTGAACGTACTTAGCGAAATGCTCTCATTTGCACACCAGTGTTCAGTGGTGAAAATCCTCCTAATACCTTGAAACATGCTTGCATACGTGTCTTGGATTAGATCACCTCTGCTGTCATTGTTGGACCGTGGAAACCTAACCCTGCTGTGCGCTTTGTAGTGATTCGTTGGAACTGGCGATATTATTGTATTCAACTCCACTATTCAGCGAAACATAATCGTTGCTTTCGTCACATCTGAGCAGCAAAACCCGTAGTTTTAAGTATGCGAAGTTATATATCTTTCAACTTCAATAATAGATAGGCAGCTCTCTCCTTGGGGATACTTCTCTTGGACAGCGTTTTACCCCCGTAATTCGAATCAATTTGATACCAGGTTGTTAAACGTTCTTACTGGAAGCACATTGAATCCGGAGACACCCTCTGCAGTTATTAGGAGTGCGAAAAATCCAAATTCGCTTCCAGGAACATGGTACTTTGATTAAACCTATAGCATTGCCTGGGTTTTCACGACTTTCTACCGAATGTTCTCTGGACATGCATTCCATCTTAGTCACTTGCGTGGAGGTGTAAGTTCTAACCAGGCCCTTACGAATAAGCTAACCAAACCATGGTATAAATGATTGGCCGATTGTGCCAACGCTCGGCTACAGCATGTTTGTCCCATTACTCAGCCAGCCTTATCCCATATTCGTACTGCTAGCTGGGAAAGCTGCAGATGCGGCCGTCTCTATTGATGGTTCGCTTAACCTGGTTCGTGGCCTGCTGTGATCAATCATTGATCACAGACATTTGAGCTTAAATCTCTAGGTATTTTTAGATATGCATAGCTTACTATAGATCATTTTATTCTGGGATCTTCTCTGAAAACATTGCTGCGCCTGGAGCTTTAATCAAGCGAAGCATATGCTGACATGGACGAGGAAGTTCAGAGTTATTCAAATAACCCTAAAGGTTGGTTTGTGGAGATCCAAGCAAATCAAAGTTTTTTTTGGGGTCTGTGAAGATCATTTTTCGGGTTTGCCCTAAGTTAGGAAAGCATGACAGTAAAATGCGAATTGTGTTGAACGAACTCAAACTCAGTGTTTTGAAGCATATGTTGCACAATGTGGCCGTGTGTCACGGCTAACATCCCCGCGCATGACCACCGGCAGGTGAAATAGTGGTAATTGTTGGATTAGAAAGTGAGTATGAGGTAAATTTCATTTTTAACAAGAGTAAACGAGGCCATTTCTTACAGTCCTATCAATACAGACGTTTAGGGGGAACAGCGCTCAAGTCTATGAGTCCTTGATGTCACGCTCTATTCGCAAGGTTGGGAATCATCTCAAGAAGGAACTAGAAGCGCCTGATGAAAGACAAATGAATACCAAGAAGCTGCACTTTTCAGGAGACTGCGTCATGGATTGCTCGTAATACTACTCTGCTTTGTAATGTTACTACCCAATGATAATAGCTCATAATACGTGTGTATTGATCAGACAGTTTGAATAGACGAAATGACCAGGTAAACATGAACGGTTGGACTTGACAGAGAACGTTGCTCGTTTTCTACTCTACATCAAACGTGGATCCAACCTTGCATCCTTCAAGGTGCAATATGGGATAATATGCGTTGCTTTTTAGTGCCTACAAGTGGGGCTGACAAGCATTTGTGAGTCCCTTTTCGAGTTTATCCAGTTGGCATGCATTGGCGAAGTTGCGGAATATGGATGGCTAGGATGCGCTGTTTGGTTGCTGGTTTGTTTGCCGAGCTTTGTTGTTAGATCGGGAATGTTTTGCCACCAGTCAACAAAACATCGTAGTTGCGATGACGCCAACCAGAATGGGATGAACTGAAAGCTTATAACAGATATGGCACAGTACGCCACTTGTCTCGATTGACATTCTTTTGGTATTACTCACAGGTTTTTGGTACATCTTGAAGAGGTTCGTGCATTTCTACAGTTCCAACGCAGTTTTCCATTTCCTTACTTCGAAAGTCTGGTTCCTCAGTTCAGGTACTATTGCATTTGATGAAACTGTTTAGAGTTGACCGAGGTTAACCGAACACCTAGCACTCTTCGTTTCGTGTCTGGGTTTTGCGGGAGACTCTCAAAGTATGCCATTCAACAGATGTCATGGAAGCAGAGACGAAAGAATTATATGTGTCGCTCGCGGAACTTTTTCTTGAACGTGGACATATTGATTCTCAAATTGAAAGCCTGGTTTGCAGTTGGGTTGGAAATTTAAAAATAGTGTTTTCTGGAGTACCCAAATTCATCTTATCCGGACCTATCTTCTAAGTACTTCTGAGCATAACTTTGCATTGGGCAGATAAATAAATTCCCAATGTTATAATTTCTTTTTGCACCTTGACTGTACTGCGTCACTAATAACGACGAACTTGACGAAAAATCACTGGAGATGGTAGATGGGACGGAAAAAACCTGTTTTTAAAACAAATCTTTCTGGCTGGTCACGAATTTCTAGACAGTAAGCTACCGGAACTATAAAGAGTTGGAAAGGCCTCATTGTGAACACCTTTTCCGTGTTCTATCCAGATCGATTCTCTGAAAAAGTAATACCTACAACCCATTTGCCGTTTGGCAAAGTTTATTGACAGGAATTTGTCCCGAAATTTACCTGTGCGAATTTCCTTCCTTCCACATAGGTGACGCAGTGCGCACCCAGTAATTCTTGCTGATCACGAAGATCCACCTTGTTTCCGATAATAGCCACGGGGATCTCACGACCAGCGTTTTCCTGTGGGAAAAATAGGTTTGGTCATCTAATTGTTAGCAGGTCACTGAATAACAAGAACTTTTGACTCAAAAACAAAATGGCAAGCAAACTAGTTCTTTGTACGTGCCATTCCGGCTTCAGGCTTCCAAAAGTGGGTCTCAAATTCCCCCCTGATTTCTGTCGAGAAACCTCTGTGTGCTTGTGGAAACACATGACAGCATCCTGATTTCATCATTTATTTTCTTGGGACAGCCCTTTTCACACCTTCATGCTCAACGTTGGAGTCTCCTTCCAACAGTTGATGGAGTATTTTCACGCCAGTGACTCAAAACCATAGGCAGTTCGGTTTTGCCACAAACGTTGGGCATTGTTCTCCGGCTTAAAAGCTACGTTCATCATCCTAAGGCCTCACACATCCTGCGCCAAATTTATACTGGTGGATTGACACCAATATCGCGTCCATTCATCTCTATCGGGAATCCATCAGGATCCAGACAGCAATATTGCTATATCCGGAAGTGAGTAAAAGCATCAGTGTCATCTCCCATGATTCTTGGCATGTTAACTCTGATTTTTTTTTAAGAATCAACCTTTCATAATTTGTTGACGCGATCCCCTTAGGTGCTTACGCCACTCGCATGAGTTGAACAATCCAGGGTCGACTCTGACTAGCCCTCCGGGTTCTGCTACTATGTCGAAAATGACTTTTCGCTCATAAAGGGGCATGGTGTAAAAGACACCAGTAATGAAAAATGGCCACACTTTCAGCATATGCCTATAATGTGGCAGGCTGCCACCCATTTTCCGACTCTGCTGGTATTGCTAACCTTAAATTCCTGCGGCTACGCCATAGGGTAAAAACTACATCAGCTACTGATTTTATAATCCACCAGAAAGCCGAAAATACCTTGGATAAATTAGCAGAGTTCAAAGATCAGTTAAGTTGTGCATTCGTTCTACTTTTAGACCTACTTCTAGACCTGTATATGTAATTTGCCTGGGTTTTGAAAACGGCTGTTTGTCCTGGAACCGACATTACCCCAGTAGTTTAAAGCAGCTACACATTTTCTTGTCTTCCAGTCGCGAGGTGTAGGAGATGAATTAGCGAAAAATCAATAAGTAATGGAAATTTAGGTACGTGTAGCACCGCCCTTCGAAATCTAAAGAAATACTCGTTTTCCTCAATGTCACTCTCTCTCCCCAAATACTTGCTTCCATAGTTGATTCATCCAAAATATGAACTGTGATTCCGCTATACATAGAAGTTGAGGCATATAATAGAACGCTTGCGTTGGTTGTGAAACGGATTATTTTCTGTTCAGTAAAATCGAATTTCCTTCACTGCCATTGTTGGCAAGATGAATTTTGCGATGAACTATACATTTGTCTCCGTTCCACTGCCTGACTTCAACCGACCCCAGTATTTTGCGATAAACCATGTTCCGCATGCCATCATACACCGCCAACGCGGGTGACCCAGATGATATAAACACCTGGCTTGGCTCATTGGCCTCAGCCTACTGACAGTCTTTGAATCTGTCTCCTGATTATGCAGTATCGGGCCACCATTGGTTGGATTGCTAAAACAGATATTAAAAATTCTGCGGTAAATAGTCCTTTTTAGCTTCGCCTTTGCTCAGTCAGCACGACAAGAAGCGGATTTTCCCACTGTCGAAAGCGGTGCTCAAAGCATTGAACTTCGCCAACAAAAGAGATTGATAGTTTAATGAATGATGAGAGGAAGAGTCAAACAGTTGATTATTTTGTAGTCCCAACATGTATTAAACATTGAAAGGTGGGGCCAAAACCATGATAACCTCAAGTGAAGGTTGGGATTTCAGAATATTACTGTCGGGCTGATTTGTAGACCGAGTGAGCTCGGTAAATTAGTTCATTTGATGAAAGCTGTTTACGCTGCCACATTTAATGGTAACGCAATGCGTTGCAGCATCCGGCGGTCAACCATCGATAGAAATTTTGAGATGCAACTTGTTACTACGTCAGTTTATTGTACCAGCACCTCCGGTTACCGACCCTTCTCTCACAAAACAGACTGTGTTGGCAAATGTGCGCTTCGGCGGAACATTTGTGAACCCAGAAGACTGTTCTGGTGTACTCAAACTTCATCCAATACAAGTCTGTCTAGTTGGATAATAATAATATCTATACATCCAGATTGTTTTTGAGAGAACCCTTTAAAATTGACGGGCAAGCTTAAAGGTTTATTCATATTCCATAACTAAGACCACAGATTCGAAAATTTCATTTCATTTTGGGGGATATCAGTAAAGTATTTGGGGAGGAGTACTTAGGGTGTATTTCGCCTGGTTGAAAGGTTTTGGTCGCAGGGAGCAATCTCTGGTGGGAGCGGATTAACCGCGACCACAATGAGCATCACACATTTGAGGAAGGTAGGTTGAAATAGCCCAATCTTCACCATCAGAGTTCTTATCAACACCCCACTGACAACTCTGATCTACAGGAGGACATTCTTGGTGTATCCTAGTAGAATAAGCTGTAAGGGACTGGAACAGTCAATGAATAGAAGGCAGCCTGATCAGAGTCAATATTGGTGTATGAATCGAAAAGATGTTTTGCAACATTGGGTTGCTGGTTTAAGGGGGAGGGTTCAAAATGTGTTCAAAATGTGTCAGTAATTAAAATCTGAGCTCTTGCAGATTAAGGAATCTTGCTCTCCTTGGGTGACGGATGAATTCGGAGGGAACGCGAAGTGTTCCATGTTCAGAGACAGTAGGAGAAAACACTCATTATGTATTTATTTATTTATTTGTTAATGTGTTTATTTATTTTCAACTGCACACACTCTAAAGGCTGGTTGAATGACAGTGTCAGAGTATTGGTTGGTTAAATTTACCTGAACAGTACTCATCCATTCACGAATATTCAAGAACGAGGACTCTTGAGTACAGTCATAGACCAAGAGTATTCCATCAGCTTTCCTGTAAAAGTTGGCCGATATGCTGCGGAACCTGAAAATAAAGAAAAAATTAAACGACTATGTTGGGTCAACCCCAGTTGCGATTTTTTCAGGCATAGCACACATCAAGATTGTTCTCTATAGAGGAAAAAGGTTGGTAGCTCAGGTAGCGTAGACGTTTGTTGGTTTGTTCGCTGAGCTGGGCAATTTGATTGCAAACGTTTCATTACCAATAGAAGTGACATCATCAGTGCGTTAATGACACCTCGATTAATGATAAAACGTTTGCAACCAAACTTCCCAGCTCGGCGAACAAGCCAACGACCATAAAGACTGTTATTTTGGTTAAAGTCCAACCTTTATGGCCATTGTATCGTTCTTACTCAAATTTTTCCACTAAATTTAGAGCGTTTTTTTTCGGAAACACCTACCGTGAACTACCACAGTATGTTTACCATGTATATATATACATATATATATATTTCTTTTACCACAAAAGTTCTTCTAATCAACCACAAATTGCTCAGCTTTCAGTAAACGACACACTGGTGCTGTAAAACCTCAATAAACTTTTGTGAATATACCAGTCTAATTCATCACTTTTGCTTACGCGACAGTGTAATATAGAAATAAATCAAAGAATGGGTGACTGACTTAATGGCCTACAAGTACAAATGATGCTAAAAAGATTAGCCAATAAAATCAAAGAATCCGTTATCCATAAGTGAAGTGGCAACTTTTGTTTGAATACTTTCATGTACTTATCGAAAATACCTTTCTTGCCCAGCTGTGTCCCAGATCTGGAGCATTGCCGTACGATCGTCCACAGTTATCGAACGCATTTTCATATCGATACCTACAGGTGTAAGAAGACACGTGGTTGCATATTTGTTCAGCGAAACGTTCTACATGCATGGTGAACCTCCCATTTCAAGTGGCAGTGATACCAACTTTGTGTGATCTCATCTCTGATGTCAACTGATAGACGGTGAAGCTACTGTACGTATTACACAAAACAAGCAAAATTGACACAATAAAAGAAACTTTAGTGGTGTTGTAACAACCAGGTGAATGCGGAGAGCCATGTCGTTCTTCAGCGTACTGCCCCAAACACACGGATGGTTCAACACCTGTTAGAAGCTTTTGTGGTCCACCACTCTTGTCTTTTTCGTCTGTTTAGTCATAGCTAGCTTTTTTGTTGGCTCCCCTGTTCTGTAGGGTGGGCAATGTGAATCCAAACTCAAACTTCAGACTTGTGCGATATGGTCAAGGGATTAAGTTAGGCTCCTACCTATCGCTCGTTCCCGACAGAGCAGGCAACCTCTCTTCAACACTAGCTATATCCGCTATAGGCTTTGACGCAGCCTGTGAAGTTCTGGCAGGAAACTGTAACCAATGTGTGCTTTTGATTGATGGCATAAATGGAAGTCATGAGGCTGCCTGTCTGTTTTGGAACTATTGTGCTAGACGGGCTTATGCAATTAGGCGAATCTGATCACTGTTCTTCCATGCGCGCTGGCTGCGGTTTCAAGTGTTCTGAATTTTTCAGGTAGAGGCAGAAGCAGCGGCTCTTTGGTTTGCAAATAAGTTAGAACGGCATTTCAGGGGTGACATTTAAATGAAGTCACCGAACCAATCGCTCATTCAGTAGGGGTGCATCAGTGTCTCCGCCGGAATGTTTAGGGAAAGGCGATTCTTGGGGGATGCTCCCCAGGCGGATCGAGTTGAATTTGGGTTAGCCAACTAACGAGCGAAAATTGGAAAAAAGAAAAACCTAAGGCCACCTGTGACAATCGCAAGCGCGTTCTTCGGAAGCCGACCGACCTCTGTACATTCATGATCATAGATGAGTCAAAGGTGGCCGCAGTCACTTAAACTACTGCTTGGCCCGTCACCGGGTTCAGCTCTCACCAAGTGACTTTGCGTTTTGTCCAACTCAGCTCTTTGGCTCGAACTGACTGACGCCATGCTGACTGATACCAACTCGTATCATCTAACTTCATGCCATTGAGTCCCGTTTCATGACTCCCATCTGATCAATGTTGACAACTTTCGAAACGTCGTTCAAATGTCGTCAACCTGTTTGTCAAACTTCTGCTTCTCCTGATCAAATTTTCATATCAAGACTATTCCGGGATCCCTCTTCTTCAATACTGTAAATAGATTCTGAAGTTTTTTCCTGCATTCTATCTCATCGAGGCCGCCGGAGAGCCTCTTGGCTACACTTTTATCCCAGTCGATGGGCAGTATCCTTGTCCAGTATTGCGTACGAATGCTTTTTGGTAGGTGAGTCCGTAGAATCCGCTTTGCCCATACTCCTTATCCAAAAGCCATGTTGGCTTTTGCAGCCTGATAGCTCAGCTCAAAGTCAACATCGAACTCAAAGCGAACCTTTGATATCTGATACCCAGGTAGACAAATTTTGCATAGTATTCATCTCACTCACTGTCTCACTCTGTGCTTTAATATAAACAGTCACACCGTTATATAAATTCGTCATTCATTATAAGAACTTTTGTTCTCTCGTCTTGAGTCGTGTAGCACGAGTTCAATAAATCGAATGCAGAACCAAGCACACGAACTGGTGATTCACTGACTATCGTTCGGAAATGGGATGCTTCTTTGATTTAATTATCGCTCGCTTGATGTTATCAAGCGTTATCGAGCGTTCTCCTTTCACCAGGACGCACATGGCTACTTTCTGTCCAGCACATGATATTAGCGCTTTATGGCTTCAGCTGACGTCAATTTTTTCAGTGAATTCCATTGACCTTCAGAAGAACCGCAGTAGTCACTTGCATTTTTCTGATGAGATCATGAAGCTTCTCCGTTTTTCGTTACTTGGGCTGTTAACTGTGGTCCAAGGCAGCCAATCTGGAATCCCGTTTTGATCATACAGTTGGATATTTATGACTCTTCATTGAGCCGCTCCTAATCACGTAATAAGCGCAAAATTTTGAGATGTCACTTGAAGACAGACGTATTTAAACGAATTGTCATCATTATTTGGCGCATGTGGGCATATCAACAATGGACTGTTGAGGTAATCGCGGGAATAAAACACCCCTATCCAAGGCAGGAAAACGTTGGTGCACGTTCTACTGCAAGTACTCTGCCAAAGGTACAACTTCGGTCGTTACATACCGCTGAGTATGTACAGCGCTGTAGAACGCATCTTGGCCGTCGGTCAATTAAACGACATGAGACTCAGAGTATAGAAGTCTTAACAGAGGCGTGTGAGAGTACTTCGTCCAACAATTAGCTTATCGCTGCGGTACACAATTTTTCATCGCCTGACAGTAGCGCGTCGCTGCTGCCGCCTTGCGTATTATGTTGTGAAGAGACACTGAGGAAGTTGGAGTCTATGGGCTGACCGTACGCTTCGCAGCTGGTGCATATATGAGTGTTTACCTGCGTGGTAAGCACGTCCACGCTGTGTTTACCCACTTAGTGACAATACAGTGTAAATGATTCGGATTCTAAAACGCCAGTTTAACAATCATCTGACTGACGACTGCAGTTCGGTATTTATCCCCAAGGCTGTTATAGATGCAATGGTAATGGAACTATGAGAGGAAAAGGGATGTTCCAGGAAGTTGTTTATCGGATACGAGACATCCTTTAGACGGATACTTAAGACAATTTTTATCACATTGGTGTTTCTCGCTGCTCCTGAATTTCGGCAACATTTCACCGGTTTCTATACCGCCCATTTAACTACCTACCTAGTCAAATATTTCTAGCACCCTCTAATCGAATTTCAATTGCTTCATTCCGCCTAGTTTAAATGAATAATAAGGGTGTAACCAATAAGTTGTCAAGTTCTTACTCGTTTTGATTCGCTGGCATTCGTAAGATCTGCAAAATGTGTAAAAATGCACGCATACTGGTAGCTGTTTCATCCACTGATTAATACTTCTGGGTGTGCATTGATCTTTTGACTTATGCATATCCGTTTCCCATCCACTCGTCGGCCTAAGTAAATGGAGTTGTATTTCAACATAGGGGCATGTTAGGTGCACTCTGATGACATTCGCGCGCGCACACATCGAGCATGTGTCGTGGAACATGACCAGCAGTATTTGATGGAAACATGACTGATCTGGTATAATGTAAGTAACCGTAAAACATTTCATTTTCAGTCAAAAGTATTTGAAACCCCTTCGGTCCGTCTGATTGCTTAAAGGACAACGAGCTTCAAATCGGCTAAATCTAGATTTACACAAGTAAATAGATCAAAATTATTTTTGGACATGAAAATACTGAGCAGTTTTGAAGACGGCGTAAATACACATGGACCGCGGCATTTGGAGCACCACTCTGCGGAAATCACATAGATATGTTTGTCCTGCTGTGCCCTGTAATTGGCTCATCAGGTTTGTTCCTAACAGGGTCAAAGCTGTTAAAATGATGAAATGTTTTGTCACGTTGAGACTGTTTGTCATTTCTTTGCACTCCCAGCAAGAAGTGTCTTGCACGATAACCATGTAGTGGTGGCGATAATCAGACGAAGAGCTTTTCTATTCATAGACCTCTTGACTGCAGCCGTGATCAACTGATATTCTAACCACCAAAGACTTTTCTTGCAGACGGAAAAATGCGTTGTACAAACATGGATCGAAGCAACGAATCATATCTGTCGTTTACTGAGCTTAAGTGATCGAGCGGTTGTGGTCACGTGAGAATGTTTGCACGATTTACTTTTGTCTCAAATCAATTCAAAATTAAATCGATTGTTTTCGAGGTCAGAAAATGGTAGAATGGACAACTAGAATGGGTTTTTCAGGAAAAAACGAAGCAACTGAATGACTAACCTATGGTTGAGACAGCTTTTCCGGTAAACACGTTATCGCAAAGCCGTACAAGTAAACTTGTCTTGCCAACAGCTGAGTCCCCAGCAAGCATGACGCGGAATATTCTCAATTTGTCATCCATCAGCGCAGTCGAAGTGGCTGTTGAACGATGCAGTTGCTTTTGATCAGATGCTGGTCCATAGTCTGCAGCTACAGAGGACATCGGCTGCACACCCTCGCTATAGTGTACCACCTTTTCTTGTGCAAAGGTTTGATTACTGTCAACTACGCATTGTGAGTCTGGATTGGCGGAAGTAGATACCAAAACATCCTCCTCCATACTGTCTCTTCGGCTACCAAGTGAACGCGTCGCTTCTTGTACTGTGAGACTGGATACCGTACGCTAAAGTTGAGGGGAGTAAATATGACAAAAACAAAGCACTTGAGATCAGTCCACAGTTCGGTCACGGGACAGAAAAATGCTAGACAACGGTTGTAACGGTGCTCACCATGTTAGGGAAAACAAATTACTTTCTTAAAGGCAATTTCCCACAGACCGGTTTCGCCTGTCTTATTCAACCTCATCAGGCGGGCACATTTCCCGAGTTCCCGTCAAACTTATGTCTCACTTCCGAGTTCCCGCAAACTTATGTCTCACTTGGGAGAGTCTCCGTTGGGTTTCCAACGAAAACCGAATTGGTGTGCAAATTGTTCGCGGTCCAATTAGAAGATAACATTGCTTGAATCTAGGAAGCTGCTTACATAACGAGCTCCAAAAAAGGGTATAACCGGCTGCGGCCCGTCGAAGTATTCTCAGCAAACTTGTAAGTAGTTGACTTAAAGAAAATATGTCACTATATCTTGAAAATCGTACGAATTTAGACATAAAACGGTCCTTGTGTGGTACGTTCGGCTGAAAAAAACGTAGTAAGCGAAAGATTCAGCTGGGATTCGCTAGAGTCCCCTGTGGATGTCAGTTTGTGTGCAAAAGAAAGTATTTCGTGAAAATAATTTCAAACTGGAGTCCTCACAGTTGGGACTACGATTGCCCATTGAATATTATATATATCTGATACACATTTGATTCTTTGGTTCGGGGCAAGGAACCCGAGTGTTCTGGATTGACTATGAAAAAATGATGCTGGATGGGGTACTCAATAATGTGTATTCAAAAATGAATGACAAGGATTGGAAAATGTCTGGTGTCAACCGCTTCACCTCCTGTTTTCAAAAATACTTAGAGGTCAAAGTTACGCAGCAAAGGCCTGTTTGACCAGCTTTGAATATGTCCTCTAGTGAGTATCTTTCACATAAGGAGACATCATTTTACGCGCGATCGAAAACAATTTCTCTATTAACTAGTATTTCTTTCTCACAGGTTTGAACACAACACTGTCAAGCTTGCACCCTTTGTTCCAAAGACCCATTGGATTCATAAAAACCTGAGGTCCAGTTTCATCACAAATCTTCAGTCCCTTTGCTAGTGTTCTGCACATTCCAACACTCCCCTCCACTGTCCTCTTAACGCTTATGCTATTTCGCCCACTGAACGTAATATTTTAAGCGTCCTCGTGATTCATTGGATCTTTTCTCTCTAACGACAAGCATTCTTGCGACTATTATTAAGAATTTCTCAGCTTCAACTTCATACTTGACTTCCACCCTCTCTGAAAACGCAGATTATTCCACGAATCCCGGATCACACCGCTGAACAATCTAAAACACCGAAGAAATGGAGGCTGAAATGATCGACAGCATCAAATGACGTAAAGTGAGCCCTGTTCCCCAGTTCATTAGGAATGCAGCCTCCAGTCTATCAAGAGCGAGCAGCTTTGGTTTTCAACTGCTAGGCTGTTCCCATTTGCGTCAGCGTAGTCCCAATTAATACACTGAATGTTTCGTAGCCTCAAGCCTACAACGATTCTAAAAGTGGCCACGGTCATATGGCCCAAGCTAAACAAGCTGTCATACAAGCTGGCCATATGTATATGACCGGGGTGTGTCTCATGTGTGCTGTGGCCTACCAGACAATCCCTCGATTATGATACGATTGTAAACCGTTTGGTCGCATCCAGCATCCCTACCTGAGTGGTCCGTCAGTGGTTCCCCGTGGTGAGGCTCTGCTTCGGTAGTCAGGCTCCATGTTGTTTTTGACTCACATCTCATACTTGAACTGCGTGGCGCTTTATTGTTTTGAAACGTGATTTAATTTATCCTCTTCTATTCTATTTTTGTGTATTTTCTGTACCCACCCATCTGCAACGGCACTCCGAAAAATCTTGAGTGTTAAGTCTGTGACGTTAAGTCTATGATGTTAAGTCTATGTGCTGGAGGTGACTGTCTGCGGCGTCGTTACCTATATCCAGTTAAAAGATCATTAGCACTATGTAGCCATATGCTTAGAGCGTATCTCCTGAGTGCTGCTGCCCACTAGATACCCTTTTGAGCGCACTTTAAGGAGCAGCTGTTCAGTGGTACGCACCTGAGTGGATAGTTATGAGTCACCAAGAGGGTACGCATGCGGCTTCGGAACTGACCCCCTCACTCCTCCTCCAGCTCAAACCGTATGTGGCATTACCCAGTATGCGTGTTCCTACCGGTGTAGATCGATGTGATATGCCAATCCGGAAAGGTATAGCAGCCCACCATTCATCAGCTAGGCCAACGGTGTGATGACTGTCTTGCGTACTGAACACCAAAGGCCGTGTGAGCTGTTAGTTAAATTGTGTATGCCACTTTGGCATGACATTTTACCCTTGCTTCACACGTATGTATGAAGGTCAAGCATGTGCGTCACCAGGGGCACAACCGATGAGCTGTGCTCACTGTCTCTGAGTCAAATAGTCGAAACAGAAGCCCGCTGGGCATTACAGACAAACCGTACGAAATACCATCTCGTTACGCCACTGAGACGCCACGGTACATTAAAAACTCAGTTATCCATCCTATCACCCTATCCGCTCGTTGTGTTTTCGCACGAATGTGCTCACGTGCAGATCGGCAGTCCTGGAGCTGCCACTGACAAGGCCGTTTGACTACTCATGCTACTTACAACGGTGAATCCCTTCTGTCGCGAAAGTTGGAAGTTTGCTGTCGCATCCTGACTGCACATAGAGGTCAACGATCGTTCGGTTGGTGAGCTTGCATAGGTTTCATCACTTATGCTTGTTTATGCATGCTCACCAGGAAATCAGTATTCCGTTTGTTGAACCTTCAACGGTTTGTCTGTCCCGCACCCATAAGGCGGTCGGATGGGCTGAACGATCCGACGGCCTGACTCATCTCTACCATATCGTACTTGTCTGTGGCACCCACAAACGGATGGAGAAATCGTTGTCTGTGGTGTCCCATGCAGTGTCGAGATGCAGTGCGCACTACAGCACATTCGCACAACCGAGCGATATACGGAATGGATGACTGGAAAACTGGACGAAGTGCCCGAACAAGTGACAGGAGGGTACATGTAGCACACGTGAGATCCTGCCTCGTCGTTGGCTCGAAAGCTAACTCAGACATTTGTTTCCAATGCATGCAACTTGCTTAGTTACGGTTTGTGTCTATGCTTATATCTTATGTAAGTTTGATGATCGGCCAGGTAGTTTGACTTGGCTGTAGGATTAACGCCATCCGGACAGCAAAAGTCGAATCGGTAGCTCCTGAAGGTCGGTTGCACGTCGTATCAGACAGGGGCCGTATTTCAAAGGTAAATTCAAGAGCAAAATTGACCGTGCAGACGTCCGTCATACTACACAGAAATTTGCTACAAGGAGGTTGCAGTGTACGAGGAGTACTGTGTATTTCATCTCGGCTGCTTCTGAATGTTTCTGCTGAGAGAAAAAGTTGGTTGCTTTGTTTCCAGTAAATGCTTATCCTTGACAATCAACAAGCTATACTTTTGACAGCCAGCGTTATCTACGGTGAGTGTAGAGGGCAATATGGCTCAGTGGTTAGAGCGCGAATTTACTGACCGTAAGGTCCGCGGTTCGGTCCCGACCTCTGTATCTCGACTTCTCCTGTCTAGGCTTGGGCAGCCCGGCAGCATCCCAGCCCTCGTGCCTCCTTCGGATGGCATGGCAGCTAGTCCACAAAAGGGTGAACGATGGTAACACTACCCTCTGGAGACGGCATACCAAAGAATGATTATAACTCCACTAACATCTAAAAGCTCCACATATGCTTCATTCAGGTTTGTAAGTCAAGTGTCTGAGGCTTTTTGAAACCAACTGACTCTACCCAATGATGCAACTTTACTTAACCAAGCTCGCCACCCTTCATCGTACAAATTTACTTCACTTTATATATAAATGCACTGTTAATATTGTTTTTCGCGGTAAACAATGCGGTAGTTCAATGGTCAAAATAAGAAGGAACTGAAATACTTCTCAAAATAACGACTCACCGCGTTCTTTTGGCTTGAGATTGCAGCGTGGTCGACTGGTGATTCCAACTCCATCTCGGACTCAAACTCTGGAACATCGCGCAAACTCGAAAGTCCACTGTCTATAGAAAAAAGACCAAAGACGGAGTGAAAAGGCCGAATTTCCTTAGAAATGACGTTCAAAAGATGATTGAGTAGTTCCCGTTCAGCAGAGAAGCTCCGTGAAACACACAGGTATTACTTTGAATACAGTAGTCGATTATGTTTTCCTAGGCATTAAGAGTCCCGGACGCGGTAGAGATTTCAGTTCATGCACCCACCTCCCCAACAGCATCACTGAGTCATGTATGAACTAATTACTCTCTAACAAACAATTCGAAGGGAACACGGACTTAAATCGTCCACCACTGCTACATAATGACAACCTACCAATCGGACGTCATTCCACCCATCAAGCTTCCTGCGGCTGTCATTGTTGTCACGCCGGATTGCTACTATCCAGTACTCATTGTCCGCTACCGTAGATGGAAACGCTGATAACAATGCTTCCAAATACAAACTAGACGAACATCTGCGAGCCAGGTGGTACCGGTCTCAGCAATGACCACCGATGTAACGGTGATACTATTGATGGGGGAGGCATGTGAGTAGTATGTTTTTTTTGTAAATTCGCTTTGCTCCTCTTGAAAAGGGAGATCTATTTCGGAATTTGTGAAGTCGCTTTGTAGCATTTACTTTGAACAACAGTCAATTAATATCCAGGAAAGTTCAGAAAGACGCGTTCAAAGAGAAGATGAATATTCAGTTTTTGTAAGCAAGATGCATATGAGAGTTTTGCTTCCCTGTTCAATAGTCTGTAACTGCTCAGTCGACATTTTCTAATAAATAACTCGGCAGCGAAGGCCTTCTTCCTTTCACCGGTAGACGCAGGTAAATGAAGATACAGGGCTCAAAAACCTTTTTGAAATGTTATGTACCGGCTCAATACCAAATACCGAATACTAGTCCAAAATCGCCCAACTTACTAGCACATTCCTCGAGAGGGCTGAAAAGATAAACTGCTCCCACAGAGGAATGTGTTATTTAGGTCTAGAGGCGAAATGGTCGGAGTTCACCATTGGAAGCTTTCTTGATGCGACGGTGCGCGAACGTTTTCTTCCTAGTCATTCTATGACAGTCACTTCAAACAGAACTTATGTGAGTCCTTCTCCATAAAATTTGTCACCCTCTCTCCAAAGTCATCCCATTTTATCCACTTCACTTGAAATTATAATGCAATTCGTAAGTGAATCTGTGATTTCGTTGAGGGTTTTCAAAGTGTCAAAGCTGGGACTACCCCCACATGGTTTATCTATCCCAACAGGTGATTCATTTTTCCTTTAGCTCTGTAAGAGTACTCAAATAGATTTGAAACGATATTTAGACCGACATGAGATGTCATTTCATTCGCTTTTAAATGACCCACCGTCTATCCAAGTACGCAGATTTTCGGGAAATACGCTGCTTGGTTTGTCGATTTATTAAAGCCCATATTGTAAACTGCTCACTTTTCTCATACGGCACACAGAACTTACCCCCATGAAGAGATTCGCCACAAGTTTCTACCCAAGCGTTGAAGCTTTCTTGAGTAAATAGTGTGTTTGGTGGAATACTCGTGCGTTCTGTGTCCCGGCGGCGACGTCCAGGAACAGGTCGAAGAACAATCTTTTTTGGTTCGGGTGATATCGCTTCCAAGCTTTCTTCTGCGATTGAATTCGACTGGTGATAGGTAAAAGAGCGTTCTTTTGGGGTGCCAGCACCAAGAATGTGCTTTTCCACTAACAGTTGCTTGAAGTTTGAGTACAACAGGGAATAGGCGGTGGCTGCATCCTTCAAACACGCGGTGTTCTCTACATCCTCAGTACTACGCTCTAGTACGGCACATAGACAATCGTTGGCATCGCATAATTCTCTGTTCACTTCTCTGTAAATCACAGCAAAAGCAGTTTGGTTTCATTTCGGGGGAACACAGGAATTAGGAATGAAGGAATTTTCCCCATATATCAAATGTACATTCAACCCTTCTGCTTGCTGAGGCCAAAACTCTTACAGTTAATTCCTGGTTCCGAGAGGGACAGTATTTAACTACTGATATGAGAAGATTTCGCGAATTGGCAATAGAAAATGGACATACGAAATATCTATACGTTTGAAAATTTCAAGTTAGCAGACACGCAACTGTTTCGATGAGCGAGTGATCGCGAAATACATGTGGATCGAAGACTCTAGAAGAACAACGCCACAAACCAAATAAAAGTGAACAGAAAACTCTAATGAACGATGAAAATAACCTTTTTTATAAAGAAAGCCTGTAACTCTCAAATACCATTGTGAATTAAACATGAAGCTGAGGAGATTTGTCAGTCAACAACAATTGATGTGTTTCAAAATACAGTTGAGGCGTAAAAGGGGGTCCGAAATTTAGCCCCGCAAAGTCAGATCGGCACTTCCGGCTTTCATTCAGCTTTTACCACCCCTTTTGCGTAAGTTAACCTATAATGTGTAGAGCAACTAAAAGTAGATTGTTTCGAAATTAGTGTAATTTGCATTCAGATTAATCTCGTTCCAACAATTCTCATGAATCTCCACAAAAGGTAGAAGCACTGAACTCGAGCCACGTACTCATCAGCGGTGCATATACTCGGCTTTGCCGGGGTTTAAATTCCGCAATCTGACATGCTAGGGGAGTGTGTTACCACTACTACACGAGCACATTCTGGACGCATCTGAATTTTTACGTCTGAGTGGGCGAACTTGTTCACTCTTGAGTGATGTGGTCGGTTTGCCCGACGACTCGAACGGTTACCTCGTACATGTCCTGAATATGTTGGTCAATTTTACTGCCTCGTCAATACTTCGCAGTCAGGTCGCCGCACGGAGACTTGAGATCTATTGGACAATTTTTGATTTTTGGAACGTGGTTGAGGTATTCCAGGACATGTTCATTCCAGGACATCAGGACAGGAGGAAGATCGTCTGAACGAGAGTGGTGTGAACGTGAACAAGAAAATTAGACGAAGTGTGTGACCTTCAGTGTAGAAGCTGACACTTAATAGGACTTCCTTATTCGGTCTATTAGGAAGGCCAGATTTCTGAAAGCCCGAAATCTACTGAGGCTCTCTGCTCCACTGGATGTTGACCAGACAGACAACGCTCCCTCAATATGAGCGCTTCACAGCCTTGTACCAAATCCAGACCGCGTGCGTCAGCATTGGACCGAGTTAGAGAGTGCCCCTCCAATAACTAGCTTGGGACCGTTGTATTTTCGCACTCGCACGCACTCACGCCTTCGCACTTTCTCATTCGGAATGTAGCTGTTGTGTACCCCTCTGTGAGTCTTTTTTTTCCAGCATCGGGCACTGAAGCGGGTCAGCAGTCAGATAGAACAGATTGGCGAATCAGCAGATATAATACGGTCAAAATAGGACCTCTAAATTCCAAAAGGATATCACCCAGAGTTAAGTTCCCAGAGCGCGAGTTCGGTCTGTCAGCTAAACTTATAATTGACTTGGATTAAGGGTGGGGAATACCCCGATGACGTGTGTATGATGGAGCAGGAAACGCTACAATAAGTTCAGCCTAAACTGAGTGATGAGCCTACTTAATTACACACGGATTTCTTAAGTATTCGTGACCAAAAGATCCGGTCCTGACCACACTTTCCTTCATCATTGGATATCACTTTCTTCCAGTCGAGATTCCATAATATGCAACTTTATTGTGCCTTGATTCTGTGCTCCATTTTCAGCCAAAGCAACTTTCTCATGATGGTCTGTGTCAAAACCCACTGGACATGCCTGGAATTTAGAAGACAAATTATGGACCTCTTTTGTGCATGGGGTACTTGTTATTTTGTGAGGTTTGCACTTCGTCAAAATCCTGCCGTACAAAAACAGATGCAGTTCAACAGCTTTCTGGAAAACTTGACCCGAGCTACTGATCAGAAAACTGTCTATCCAACTTTCTGATCTATCCATATTCTGTACGATGAATAGTCTCCCAGTTGGACATTTTTGTAGACGAAGTCATTTTTCCGTCATTCAAATGAACCTAATGCTTACTGTGCATTTCAGGAAGTACTACTGTACCAGTGTATCGTTGTTTTAATCTGTGGTCATCACACATGTGAAATTCAGTCCAGGCACATTTACGGACTAGATCGATTAAGGAGGCCCAGTGGTCAATTGCTCTCACTTGCACACAAAGTGGTACCTTGTGAGGACTGATTTCTCCAGGCTGGAAATCAAAGGAAACCGGATACGAATAGTGAGAAAAGCTTCTCCAGAAACAATCTAAACGCACAACCACACTCTGTCATCACTTCAGATGTCATCCATTGTCCACGAAAGCAAACGGCCACCGTTCGTGCGCCTGTTAGACAAACTGTGGTGTGCTGATCAGTAATCAATAATATACCATGGCAACCGCCGCATGGTAAACATGCGTGGTTGTAAAATGCGGGCTAGTCCGAGTGAATTTTTTGCGCGCTGTCAACTGCTTATATGGGTAAGGTTTATCGTGATCAATGAGAAAGATCATAGGATATTCAGCGAATCCGGAAGAAAATCGTAGGAGTAATGCACTGAATGCAGCCAGTAACTGACTTGCCAGTGTTTCATTGCTATGTCTTATGAGCGAGATGGCTCAAGTGGTTAGAGCGCGAATTTACTGATGGGAAGGTCCGTGTTTCGAACCCGACCTCTGCCTATCGACTCCCCCTGTCTAGGCTTAGACAACCTGGCAGTATCCCAGCCCTCATGCATTCTGCGGGTAGCATGGCAGCTAAGCACCGAAAGGGCGTTACAGCTGAAGGATGATGTCTTACATCTAATATACATAGACAAACAAGACAGGATCACTTTGCTCCGTTGAAGATGATCTATTGCGCATCTGACAGCCTGAGGATTATTTCTTGATCCTTCATGCGGTAGATTCTGATAAAAATGTTTCTCGGTGTCAGTCCTTGGCCCTGGCCGAAGATTTTATTGTCGGAGTCTTTCAGCACAAAAAAATTTTTCCGGAAGTTTGTTCTCAAATATGTACGTCCTGGGGAGGGAAGGAAAGAACTACCCCATATACTTACAGGATTTCCGCATGTTTCCTACTCTGTTTAGGTGCTGGTAAACAGCAGAATCTCATGAACTTGTTTCCGACTGCTTAGGAGCACTACCGATAGTGCCTGGTTGCTACAATCGCTCTAATTAGTCAGCGAGCTACTTAAAGCCCTATCTCGTTTGATTTTTTGGGTTGCACTTTACTAGAACAATATCATAGCTAATTTCGGACGTGATATTTGTTCAGGACAGTTGTTTTCAGGACAGAGTCTCTGATTATCATATTCGAATTGGGACTAGACAGTTCGAGTAAAACAAAATTAGCCAAGTCACTGACAGTATGAATTTTGCTATCATATGAATGGAAAGATAGAACTGCAGTCAAATTTTGGACAGCATGTAGTCTCGTACTTCCTTTAAATTCCGTCTAGACATACCAGCTGTCTAAATGGCATGATATGCTCAGTCCCGGCTTCCTGATTTTTTAATTCTATAGACTTTTAACTAAGTGAGAAATAATATTTCAACCTTTGCTAATGACAAGTACAGCGGTAAAGTGAGGTATAAGGGTGCCAATAATTCGGATTGAATGTGATGATGAAAATCGTATCCCAATCAGCTCAATTTCTATTAGTTTTCAGTATGAACCCAAGTTATTTGAAAATAATTCATATGTGTCCACCCCAGTATGCATGGCGCTCCAGAGCTATTCTCAACATAGTACGTTTCACACTACTTAACATGTGACTGGAGGATAGGGAAGCACCGAACTAGTGTCATACTGAACGCTGCGCTTGCTGAGCAGCTTTTTTTTAATGGAAGAATGCTTCAATGCTAACTGTGGCCCAATATACAATCCAAATTCCAGAGGCCAACTCTGAACAACGTGCTATTCCTTCCTTCTGATCTATGCTGAAGGCCTTCGCTCAGGTGAATCCCTAAGATTTTCACTTGAGCAACCCTACATAGGATTCATCTAGCTATCTACATCTACCTATCTGAATGAAAGCAATATTCGTCATTTGAATTAGCGCTGGTTTTGACGCTTGATGAAACGGCTTTTGACCGGGACATATTATGTGTACCTGAACGATAGTTCATACAGGCGTATGAGGTGCGTATCAGAAGTTGCTTGAAACGCGCTCTAAACAGGAGATTCGGCTTCATTGCTACAGGAGGCTGACATCTGCGCCACTAATTTTAGCAACTGAATCTCTAGAGAGAGCTCATCTTTAGCACGAATTTCGCGAGCTCTCTCAACAAATGCTTTTCTTGCAACTTCTTGCTGAATAATAACGTGATGAAAGTTACATTCTGACCGTGTTTGACTTTCATCTTCTTAGATGCTTGCCGAAAATCTGTGTTGCAGTAGAGATGGCGTCAATTTACGCGATATACGACAACATGCACACAAGAACTGATTTGAACCAGAAAAAGCTCCAAGTTGGCTAGACGCATGAAAATTTTAAAAACATGTAAAGCCTAGCTACTCGAGAATATAACACGCAGAGACTCGTAACCAGTCAGTAACTATCCTGGAACGATGCACCAATCAGTAATTTTGTGTGGATGATATCCGGTCTTTGATTCTGAAGTTGATGCGCAATGAACAATTACCCTATAAAAATATTACATTCATCGAAATAACTTACTGAAGCAGAGTAAGTTGGCTACTCAGATTTGAGTTTTCTTTTACGACATCCACATAGGTAGCAATATGGCTGGAGCACAAGAGAAAATGATACGGTTACGTACGTAAATATGTGGTTTTCCTACTTCAGAGAAGGCAAACTTCCATTGCAACTGATTGACTCTGATTGCCGTTAGGGTCAAATCAATGATGATCGTTTGTAAGAAACTGCGACACCCACGGTTAACAATCGTCAACGCAGAGTAGATTTACTCAATGGTACCGATTCATTTTGCCGGATAAGTAGCACATGTCGGAAGTGGGTACTCAGAAATTTTTCTGTTTATTTAAAAGGGTTAAACTCATGGGAATCGTTCCACCACGGAAGTAGAAAAACAGCGGTCGCTCGATATCGTTCACGTTTGAGAATACCAGCGCTATCTAGTAAAATTTATACTTCGGATTAGAGATACAGGTTTGATGAAAAAAATTGACCAGCAACTCTCTTGGAAGCGAAGCCCGTGACACTTTTTCACGCACACCGGTAACCTACGTCATCATCATCATCATCATCATCATTATCATCATCGTCATCATCACCATCTTCATAATCTCATCATCATCATTGTTACCAGCTGTAAGAACCGCGTAGTTACCATACAGTGGTTGTAGATGCTACAATTCCATCCACCGGTGAGTTGGGAAGGTGGGTAGATAGCTGCGCACTGGGAGGCGGGAACCGATGAATCGGTGCGTAAATACAGTACTGTCAGTGGACTGCTAAATAGAATAATTGGGGAGGGAGCTGTGTCGAAGGTAATGGCTTGGATGCACGAGCGCCACTGAGAGTGCGACTGGGTCATGTCTGATAATGTCTCTAACCATTGGTCTGCCCCGTCTCGGGATCCCCATCCAGGAAGACGTCAATGAGGAAGTCGGTCAACCGGCATACGCAGCACGTGGCCAGACCAGCGCAACCTATGCAGCGTGATCAGTTCATCTATCGAGAGTGGGTTATTTCTTCCGAATACCATTCGACTTACCTCAGCATTGCTTATCCGGTTTTCCCACCAGACCCGGGCAATGCTCTGAAGACATCGATGGTTAAACACTGAGTCTTTTGACATCCTCAGCGCGCAGCGGCCGGGTTTCTGATCCATATAGTAATATGGAGCGCACCGCAGCATTGTAAACTCGACCCTTGACAGAGAAGCTGATGTCACGCTTACGCCACAGATGACGTAGGTTCGCAAAAGATACTCTGGCCTTCCCAATCCGGATGGAAATGTCATCTTTCGCGAGACCACCGGGACTGATACAGCTGCCCAGGTAAACAAATTTGTCTACTACCTCAACCGGTTCATTCGCATGCGTGGGGCTAGGGTCCTAGCCCACTTCGTCTTGCAGAAGCACGTGACATTTCGCAGATCTGAAGCGCATGCTAAACCGTGACGCAGAATTATTTAGATTATTTAATATTGTTTGAATTACCACGGGATCAGATCCAAGAAAAGCGATGTCGTCTGGGTACTCGATATCTGTGAGCAGACGTCCGTCCCGCACTTCGACCTCACAGTCATTGTTGGCTGATAGTGAGTCTTCCATAATCGTATCACTGACGAAGTTGAAGAGGAAAGGTGAAAGAAGCCAGTCTTGCCTGACACCATTTGATGTGGAGAACTTAGGTGAGGGCTTCCTGTAGACTTTCCCATGGCCGCAGGATTGACGTGCAGCGCTTTTATGAGGGACATTAGTCAAGAAATATACTTTTGGTAGAGTAAGATGCCATTTCCGAGTATTTGGTGGAAGGATGCATTCCTGGTAAGATGAAGTATGCACAGTTATGATTCTGATTAAACAAACTGAGTGGCTTACCATCCCTTCCACACGCTAAAGGCTTCTTTCTCTGCTATTTATAGTGATACACCGTATTCATTTGGGGTTGTTCGGGAGCTCATGCAATTACCTATCAATATTTTGCATTCCTCCTGTTATTTGGGCAGCATATTTCTGGCCAACAGTCTACTAGGATATTTGTCAACACGTGAGTAAATAACTCTATGTTTGCGCAAACCGTTCACACATTGAGTTTCTCAGGGCTGTTTTGTGCCACACCTTCCAAAATTCAGTAACTTCTACCGTATGTAGTCCCTACTAAAGAATAACTGAGCTGAAAATCGTGAATGACCTAATCGTTGTTCTTGAAGAGGATGCGTCGCATTTGAGAGGGAGTTTATCACGTTTCATCCAAAGTTGTTCAAGCGAAGACTGTGGTTTTTGCTGGGTGATATTCTATCGACCGGTTCACCCATGGAACGGAGTCACCCAGACAAACCAAATGAGACTGTTTATTAAAGTTTATGAATCGCGTTAGTATCGCGTGAACAGCAAAGATTTTCCTAGTTTGATTTGCAGAAAACGCAGATTGTCTAGTTCAAATTTTAGACATCAGGGCTGAAGGTGATTTTGTCTTCATCTAACAGTACAACACCAAAATCAGTTTTCACTTGAATTACGGACAACTATACACTTCGATTTCGACTAACTTTGATTAAAACTGCTTCTCTGTACACTCTACGAGTTTCTTTGCAATCCACTACTCAAATGATGTGAAACAGTATTGATATTGGAAGAGCTTTGTACAACATTTAGGCGGTCGAAATGGGGTTGTGTAAACTTCATAAGATGATTCGGCTTAAACATGCATTTCAGAATTGCTTTGGACTGCACTTCTAACCAGCTACGCATATATTGATATTGGAAGAGCTTTGTACAACAATTAGGCGGTCGAAATGAGGTTGTGTAAACTTCATAAGATGATTCTGCTTAAACATGCATTTCAGAATTGTTTTTGGACTGCACTTCTAACCAGCTACGCATAGACTGATGATACTTGGCTAGATAGTCGCAACAGTTGGCTGTTTTCGTCTTGGTTTGATGTATCCGTCAGTTCTTCCTCCCAGGTGCCGTCACCACTACACACAACGTGACACCGTTCACTCGGCTGATCCCACGGTAGACATTGGCTGTCTTTAGTCAGGGGCAGCATTTGGCCATTGACTCCAAGGCCTGTGGATTCAACACGACAACGTAAGTGTTTCTAAAGCGTCTAAAACAGTGTGCCAGTAGGATGGAAACGGCAGCTTGTTGCGACTTGAATGATTCAGTTCGAAACATTCTTTTGTCGGCCACAAGAACCTCGGTCATTCCGAAGAAAGTTGTCAACAAGCTGTTTTCGAGTGTTCTATAGATCATCTTTACAAGTACCCTGGAGTACAAAATATATAAAATGAGACATAAATACAACTTTTCTCCTGTAGACTAGAAAATCGGATAGGTGAAACTGATTTTGTGGACCCCAGTTTTATCAGGTTGTTCAGGGATGTCTTGGCTGGTTTACACCCAAATGATGGGTCGACGACGCATTTTAGATGTCCTACGTATAAGTTATGCAATAGTTGACATGACTGTTCCGTAATACGTGCTTCAGCAGTTATCACTCGATGAAATATTTATCTGCTAGTAGTAACCTGGAGGACTAACTGCATTTTACTGAGTGATCGCGAAGGTTCTTTCATCCTTAAAACAGGATTAACTTTTGTCCGTGGAGCTTTGCATGCATTTTGGAGATCTCGCACTGCTCAGTATCTAGAACCACGAGATGTGATACAGTTCACGGAAAAATGAATCGCGCGTCGAGGGATATCTTTCTCTCCGGTCTTTTATCGTTTGGACGTGTTGGTCGGACGCGTTTGGTCCTCAGGATTTCGCTTGACTGGATGGGCTATTTCAGTCTAGATTTGTTTACGTGAGTCAATGATTTCGGCTTCGACCGCTTCAAGGGCAGTTCAAAGAAGCTTGACAAAGTGGTGAGGTTAGGAGGTTTAGAAAACATCGTTTTTTTGGAAGGCAAACAGATTTTGACCTCTTGAGATCTTCCCAACAGACCGTGACAAGACACCAAAGTGAAGTATTCACTTCAGGCAATAGTTGAACCACAGTTATCTCCAAGCTTACTCTGTAGGCGCATACGATCACGTCCAAACCCAGAAGCTTATCATACGGTTACAGATACTGTTTAGCTTCAGGCTTAGCATGTAATACGCAGTGTTGCTCAGCGTCCAAATGCAAAAAGATTTTAGTGTTTGATAATCATATTTGTTAACAAGGTATTAAAATCTCACCTTTCCAACTCTCGGGACTTCTCAATGAAAGATTGCTTCAAAGTGGTTAGTTCCGTTCTTGTCTGGACAAGTTCGGCACGTGTGGCTGTTAGCATATCCTCGAGGCTGGTGCGTTCCAAGCGAAGTTGTGCGATTTCAGCCTGGAGGGCGTTCAGTCGGTCATCCATCTGGACTGATTTCTTTGACCCGGCATGTTCCATCGTCAGGTTTTGCTGGTGTGCAAAAGAAACACTTTTGAGAATTCACTTGGCTGTTACAACTAACCAACTCATTGGTCTATCCGCCCCCACAATGAATATAGTTAACCGAAATACGGAATATTTTATCAGAGGAATGGTTCTTCGAAACTGCTTGTGCATTGATCCCAAGGACCATAACAACACATCCCAAAGATGTACAGTTACGATAGCCCTCCTGTTTGGTGTTTGTTTAGACCATTCAAGTGACAAATACAGTAATCCTTTTTCACAAAGACATTTTTGGTTTATGCTACTGTCATTCTGACTCATCTTCTTTGGAAAATAACGTTAATTCTCTGACATTGTTTCATTTATTTTGACGTTTGCGCTGGATGTGGCTATGTTACTTATTCGTCGTTTAACCTGAAAAGGATGAACAGGTTTCAACCAGGGTAATCCTATCGGATCAGTGACACTGACTTTCGAACCTGTGGGTAGTAATCCCGCTGCAGTTCAAAGCGTCACATTTTCTATCTTTTCGCTTAACTTTGGAACGCTAAGTTTCTGTTTCTAGAATACAAACCATGGGGATATTATGTGATCTCCTTTTTTTTAACTGAAAACCTCTGCGACCATCAGTAAGCGAACAATTTCAATGGAGGAATAGGCAATAAAGAAAATATCTACATGACCTGTCTTCTTACCTCTTCAACTTGTCTTAGACGTTCTAATAGTTGCTCTACTTGAGCCGACTTGGCTTCCAGTTGTCCACGAAATTCCGTTAAAGCCAGTTCACGCTCACGAGCGCGAGCTGCCTGCTCGGCCAACTGGATTTGTTGATCCAATTCCTCGGATAAGCGCAGTATATCTGCACTGTGTTGGGTCCTCTCACTGTATAAGCATGTCAAGACAGAAGACAATGCGACAAGACGGGTACTGCTCAATATTTCATACGGTTTCACTGAATACTGAGGTTGCTAAACTGTCTTCTGTGTGAATTAATCATCACCAAGACTCACATAAAAGAAACTGATCAATGAGGAGAAAACAAAGCATTCCTTATTTCTGAAACAAATACCAGTCACAGAAGGGGCTTAGCTGTCGTTTTCGAAGTGGATTTTCTTGAAGGAGACCACTTTGCTGCATACAGAACACGTGACATATCCTTGCTTAGAATCCACGAATTTCTAGCAGGATAGTATGAATTTCCCCTGTCCAAAGTAACGTGACGGGCAGTTTGCATACTTTTGACTTATTTACCAAATACACATGCGTGTTTGCTATGTTTGGGAAGCCTGGTTTAAGTGGCCTGCCTATTTTCAGTGCGCGAACCGACTGTACGGTGTGCTATGCGCGAACACGGTTGAATTACTTGAATATTAGAGAGTGAGTGTAACTCGCATTGACGTACCTCCGTCAGACCTCCCCATTCTCCAACAATGTGCACTTGTAAGCAAGATGTAAGAATCGGTAATGATTCTCTGGGAATATAGCAAATATTCTTGCTCTGGATCAAATGACACTGTTAATTCTGTTATGACTCCAGCAGTTATGAATGCTTTGTTGTTCTCCCATGTGGTTCCAGGTGTGAACTAGGCGATTATCTAGGTTAGGTCTGCTGACTCGTTGACTGTGTACAGCAAGTGTATCCAACGGTTTACCATTTTTATGCTTTATACGAGAGTGAACGGGAATAATTTCGCCAACATACGTTAGATTCGAATCTGAGCTGATACGCTGATGATCCTCAACGACTTAGTCCTCATCAGCTTGTAGTCCGACCAGGTAAGGCACAGACCAACTTCTTCGTTGTCTTACCAGGTGATTTCGTGTTCAGATAAAAGTTCACTTGAAAATGTTTTTGAAGAGTGTGCCCAAAATTACCCACCAAGGTTCTAGATCGAACCAGTTTTGACCCCGGTGCATTTACTGTTTCCCCCAATGCCAGTGTGAACATGAGTGATCTCCTGTTACCAATGGAGTTGAAGATCTACATCCCACAAGTAAGCAGACAAAGATCTGATTTTGGCTCAACTGTGCACTTTGCGACATCCAGCCACAGAGCCCGTCATCAACTCGATCAATGAAGTCGCCAAGTTGAATGTCTTAGCAAAGAATTTGCATCGAAACCAAAACGCTATCTAGCAGACAATGTATTTGCTGTTGAGTCATAGACTCTTCTGCTTTATGCCAGTTGTAACGTTTGATGGCACGCGCAGAATGTTTGCTGCGTTGCGGAGCAGCGAAACTAAGTGGAAACTTAGTAGGAACTAGTTAATTCTCGGACACTAGGAGAAACCAAGTTATCCCGCTATTTTAAGTGGTAGACTGGTCTTTAAGGCAGGATGATCTCTTCCGGAAGGGGGAGCTAACCGGTTCACAGGAGTAACTTGAAGCAGTCAATAATGGGGTCCTGCCGGACAGATGTGTGTTCAGGATAGATATCACGAACTACCAGCGCTTCCTTCTAGTTTTACGGAAAAAAACTCTGATCGCTTAGATTTGATTATTACAATAAAGCTGATTAGTTTTTAAACTGATTGGTTTGAAGAACTTTTGTATCTCCGCCGGGACCATGTGAACAGCCCGACTACAGATGGTCCCTAAATTTCAAAAGAATATTCATGGATAAGATAAATAGTGACGAACAAACAGTTATTGATGTTAGACCACCACAGATTCTGATGATATGTCTTGATAAAGCGCCAGAACAGACCTACTGAGTACACGAACATTTGGCAACCTTCCACGTGAGTAGAACGTGACAGTAGCTTCTGAGGAATGATATATCTTGATAATGATTCCAATTCATGATTTCAAGTAATCGCATAGAAATAACAAATGTTAGTTTTCTCACTCGAACGAAAATTTTATAGAATCAGGAGAAACAGTGGAGCATGAGATGATCGCATTACTCTCTACAAACTTTCTCACGTCATGCAGTTGCAATGAAGAACCATGTAAAAGCTACAGACATCGTAGGATACAGAATTTGACGCGTATACTCAAACTACTGCGTCCACATCAGTTCCGTGCATAAAGTCACCGCCTATGTATTTCGTTTCAATAAGAGAAGAGACGTTGGTGTGAACGGGGGATCCCGACCTTCACGGTAAGTTAAGGGTAGACTGTCTTGAACAAACGACTTTGTTAAGAGTCCATAACAAGCAGTGTTACTCAGTCTAACATAACCTGTTGGAAAGGCGGAAAATGCACCGCGATATTTTTGTGGCTTTGATATGATTCATCAACATGATCACTGCATTCCGCATTCCTCGCAAAATCGCTGTTAAATATAAAACATTATTGTATTGGCCGGCTCTTGGTACAGAGTGGAACCTCACTAAGAACTTGTGGTTGCTGATGACAAGAGAAATTCATGAGTTCAACCACATATTCTTACGATCGAGTGGTTGATGGCTTGATCCGGAAGCAATGATAGGTGTGTGTTTAATTGACAAACGTTTGGATGTTCTGTTTTCAAGCCAAGAATAATCTTTACTTTATGTAAATTAGATTTTCCATATTTGTGTTTATTATCAGCACAGCACGTCGTACGATACTTCGATGTCTGCACGCACCTAAGCATAAGAATATTTAAAAGCCATCTGGTTTTTGATTGGCTAGATGTAGGTTCGATGATCCCAAAGCTTCAAAGCTTCGAGCACGTTGGCTGACTCAGTAAACTAGTGGGTGCGACCCTCTTACCTTCAAATAATCTATCAGCACCAATCGGGGTGTTCCTCAATTCCTCAGGCTTTTATCTGCCATTCTTGAGAAAGTGCACTGATTTATCAAAGACTGTAAATTTTACTTGGGGACTGTTAACTCTTTGGGTCGACTCGATTTATCTGTTCACTTTTACACACCGGGTCACTGGTTGCATTTGTCCTCAACTTCCGCCCAGGAAGGTTCTTAGAATTTCAAGGGAGGACAAAAGTCACAGATTACTGGACTCCGGCTTCTGCAATCTTGATTGCGAGTCAGTTTCACCTTGTGTCTGAGTTACTTAACACTCGTACTTAACACACGTTTGTTTTATTAAAGCTGTTATTAGTTTCCTCATCACTCCTGGATCCTTGTTGGACCCGCATCTCAAATTTACATGATTTCATTCAGATAGCGTAAATAATTTACGATTTTTTTTCGGGGAAAAGAACACAGCCAAGAGGATAAGGCCCAACTTCTATGATCCACTTACCATTCAATCTGCTGCTCCAGGCGACATTGTGCTTGCTTCGCCCGGTGTAACGATTTCACAATATCGATCAATACTGATTCGTACATGCGTGACAAGCCGGGATTTTCTGAACACAGAAGCCGGTACAACTCGTAAATGTGATCCTGGCTGAAATGATAACAAAGCAAAGTTTGAGCCATCGTTAGAGCGGTTGATTACGAAACCTCGGAAACTTAGGATAGGTTGAAAATCAGATTTGACCATGAGAGGTTTTCAGCGGAAATACATTGGACAACGCAATCAATGTCTCCACATGAAGGTAGGTCACACGTTTGGACTAATTCCCGATTGATTATATTTCTTGGCCCTTCTGCTAAGTGTTTTTCCACTCTTGACGCGCTAAGCGATGTGTACTTTTAAATGACGGTCCCTGTGATACACCAAAATGTGCCTTAACCCGTTCTTCCACCACAGGCTCTGAGCATTCGTTCGAAAATGAGGGAGTAATTTATCCTTGGTATAACTCTAAAACGTGAGTTGGAGGCAAAACTCGGACTTTGGGTCTCTCAAGGTCCTATGCAATTTCACGATACAAAACACCATGATCTTACAGCTGAGGACCGTGGCAGTGTGCTGAGACAGCGTGTTCAGAGATAAAACTGAACTTCTCTAATGGCTTCTACGGGGCACCAGAAATCATGAGTAATATACCTATCCCTGGCTGTTGATACCCGATTTATTCACAATAGGCTGACCTATGAGATGTTGGGGTGAACGATGGCTAGTGCAGTTGCTATAAGAGATACTGATATAAATTAGACGAAGCCGGCTCACCTTGTGAATAAGAATGGTGCTGAACTAATCTCGGTTTACAGTTGAGCATGTGCTGGGGACCCAAACATTCTGGTTCAAAAAGGGTGCCTCTAACAGAATCCTCTTGCTTCCTTGGTAGTACACTTTGCTTAGACCTGAGAAGTGCAGTGAAAGCAACGGACAAACTCATGGTCGTGGTCTAAGCTGGTATTCCAGAAGAAGTGACAGGCACTGGTCTACCCTCACCACTGATAACTGATTGCAGTGTAGTTCATTTAGACTCGCGGAAGTTTGGCTGGTGGACATAACCTTGTTAAGCGACCTGCGTTATTCCTGGATTCGTTACTGCAAAGGAGCAGTCTATGATCGGCACACACTCAAAGCAGGCAATCTCCGTTGTCCATTTTTCTCGTATCCAAACAAAGACAACCAACCAGTTTGTCCGCAACAGCACTTGGTCTATCTATCTGAGCATCACCTGTAACCTCTGCTTGTTGTTAGAGCACCTAGAGCGTCATAGAAAGCGCCTTTGGCAGATCCAGAGCTACAATCCTCAGGGAGATATAAATAGCTCATTCTCGAGGTTTTTCACAGACGCTGCGAAACGAATTGCACAGAGACAACAATCAGCACCAAGGCAACCAAGCAGAAACCCTTCGGTTCAACCTCTCGATACAATATGGAACCCAGCATATCCAGCTTCAGTTGCCTCCACATCATCAGAGGTGCTCACTGGGCACCTGGAACAGAGTGAACAGGCAGTCAGTTCGGTTTCACCTTTTGTGTCCTGTCTCCTTGTATCCGACAGATAACATACGTCAATTGAGGGAAGTCCAGGGTACGAATGTGTACCGATTGCTGTCCCGTTACCCGGTCTCCGAATATCTAGTGTTTGCCTTTAAAGTGAACAAAGTTTTCGCTGGCAGGTTACCCTAACCTTTTAGTTTGCAAAAGACTCAACTTATTAATAGCCATACTATGGTTGGTCCATATGGTTTATACTACAGTCGAATGCACAACTGGAACTCCACCGATTCGAGCCCTTTGAAGCCACACAGACGCTCGTATGGTCTGATTAGCGTTCCTAGCTACTTTCACTTGAACTTTATAATCTACAGGCGTTTACAATTAGAAGACATGTGATAGTTCTACCACAAACGCCCAACTCTGTGTTCCCTTTGATTGTCGTGACAAACCTTTCAGCTGATCCTATGATCTATGGTACAACTAACTTCATCCACCACTGTTGCTGAATATGTTATAACTCCTAAATTTGATTTTAGGTATGTTCTCATTGATTTGGCTGATCCCTTCCTTCCTGTTTTTAAGTTAACCTGGCAGCTTGACCAAAATTTAACTTATGCTCAGGTGCTAAAATATTTGCCAGCACCTTCAACGAAACTGAGGGCGTGACATTTTGGAAACGCTCGCATGCAGTTCTACTGAAGGCGGCTCACCAGATCACCTCAGTGAACGACACCCTCTGTTGGGAGGTGGCCATTTTACCAACCGTGTGTCAGTCCGTTTTTTCTGACTTCACCGGTGAAGTTGCTTTGCCATTATGAAGCCATCCTCTGGTACACATGGGTCGGAGCAGTAACAAAATAATCTCCAAAGGAGATTTCATCCCGTCAGTGAAACCAATCTATGTCCAAAGGTTAAGTGTTTAACCAGTGAGCAGAAGGTCATGGATTCGTAGTATATGAGCTAATGATGATGATTCCCCACAAGGTGAAACAGCTGTAGAGTGCTTATTGACTTGCAAAATAGATTGCCTTTACAGACAACAGAAAATCTATATTGAGAAATGCAAAATATCCTCAGGTGACCATTAAACTAATCTCCGCACTGTGAAAAAACGGCAGTAACGTGCACTTGAGGAATCTGTGTTTGGATTAAGATCAGCTCATTGGGGAGGTATTGGATGTATCAATAGTAGCAAGTTGCCACGTCCAGTTGCACGATGCATTCCCAACAAGCTCCTTTGCTTTCGTTCGCGTGAGCTTCGCTCTTCACCCCGTAAAACCGCTGTATGACAGCTCACACAAACCAACAGTCAAAGGAATAGATTCTGCTTCATTGATCGTGGTGGCAACTTAGAATGACCATCTGAGTGTTGCCTATGTCGAGAAATCCAACTCCGGGAAACAAACCCGTAGTGTTTGCACGAATGCACTGTCAGCATTCCTCGCCGGTTATGCCCATTGACAGCAACGGTTTTTCAAATAAGTGTTCCTCAGTTTACCTACTTTGCATAAGAAAGTTCGCTGGAATTTATATAACTCCTACTGTCCACATACGGCGTTGCTCCTAGGAGATGGCCACCTAACTGAAGGAGTTAACTGGTTTCAGAGAAGTCTTTCGTCAGATCAGATAAGGTTTCAGAGAAGTCTTTCGTCAGATAAAAAACTGATTATATATATATATATATATACGTACATAATCGTGCTAGAATGAAGAGATATCTTTGGTAGGTTAGTATCTTGCAAGTGAGTCCGCGGTTTATCTTAACACCTGCAGTCGCATCCAGTATAGGATTGCGTACAAGTGTTCCTGCGCTGGATGAGCATTACCGTTAGATTAGAACGGTTTCGTTGCTAAGTTAGTGACATCAACAATGCGTTGTCGGCCACAGTATTGCAGTGCCGATTGTAACCAACGAAGATTTCCGCCGATTAATTGCGCAATAAAGCTTCTCCGTTCGTCCTTGGAAGTCATTTGTGCCCCAACCTGGCAAACAGTATGCACTTCTTCGTTGGATACCCAGGGGAAGTAGCGGCTAGTATTTGTTACGTGTTCTGCCAAAAAACGTCTATCATTTCAAGAAATACACTCATTTGCAAATCAATTTGGTTTTCATGACAGGCTCAACTGAATCTCTCGTTTATGATATTCTACAATTGAATGTGCTGCACACAGGCCGCCTCATTTCAGTTTTACTATATACCATACGTGGATTCGTATGCCTAATTCTATGTGAAGAGTTGCTCAATAGGGAGAGCTTCTGTGGTGACTTATTTATCCTAAAGTTCAACAGGGCCACCCACAACACACATAGGACGCAACCTAATCATACCCATGGCGACTACTCAGTTAGGTCTAGACAGCGATATTCACAGCAAGTCACCTATAGCAATGTTGTAGGTTTAACGCTTCGGAATACCTAGGGTAAAAGGGTGATAATGTTCTGACATAGGCAAAAAACCGTAGCAGTTGAACCCACTGAAGTCCGCGTCGGACAGACTCGAAGCTTCATTACCATTAAGACAAACCCAGGATGTAACCATATAGCTTTCCTTAGCTTGATTACGACCACACCGTGACGATCACTGGAAGACACTTTTAATCACAATCACGATCTTATCAGACCGAATTGCTTAGTATGTCAAGGCAATTTCGATGATTTTGGTCTATACGGCGATCGCCACGGAAAGCTACTTCTAGAACCGCCATAGGTTTAGCCCTTTAGTAACCTCATTAAGCCAGGTCAGGTTAGGCAGTCTTATTTTATCCACCTATGTTTTAGCTGATGGATCACTGTGCTTACTGGAACCGATTAACTCGGTACGACTAAGACGAACATAACTGCAGTCCTTGCAGTTTCAGTTCGGCCTCACAATACAACAAATTCAGTGATACCCTTTCTTCCTGCATGCTTCAGCTGTCTGGCTCGAATTCGTTAAACTACCGATCTCTAGTTTGTATCGTTCCCTTCAATTATGCTTCTCACTTCACCTGGTTCGCGTCAGAAGCTCTCAGACTCTTGTCCACTCTACCCAGATATAGAAAACTTTGCCTGTCAGGGTTCTACATCTTCCTATTCGTTTGATCACATAGAAGCTGTTTCGGAATCCTTTTCTTGTCTATTCGACATAGTGTCTAAACTACTGTAGACGGCTAAATTTAATCACAGCCTCCATTCAATCACAGCGCGCCTGTTGGAGAACCTCCGGCTCCGAGAATCATTCACTCTAGTGAACACGAAATACCCAATTCGGGCAGTGCATATAAAATCGGTTTAAAAAACAGTGATTTCATCAGTAAATGCTGGAGGTTTCATTGATATCGCCCTCTCGGTCCAGTCTGCCAAAACTCATACTTGGCTGTAAACGATCTCACCTCACGATCGAAGGTCAAGTTGGTAGACAGTGTGATTCTGCGGCAGCAGAATGGTCCATAGTGACCACTGAACAGAGACCGAAGTGATCCTGTGCAAAGAGACACTCCCGTTGTTTCCTAAGGAAGAATTCGGAAATCAATTGATATCGGCCCATTATTTAACACTCTTATCTTCTCCTTACTTCGGATGAGGTTGACAATATTTGAGAAGAACCGTCCGCAACGGGGTTGAATGTGTTCGTGGAGTCTGTGAACACTGCATGGAAAAAGTGGTGATATTCAGGGAACTCTTCTTGAGGCCACTCTGAAGCAAATACCAAGTGCATTGTTCTACGAGGATATGTGCGTCGAATAATTGAGCCGCCTTTCGGTTGAGTGGCACTCGTTCCAAGATCTTGCCTGTGAAGCTGAGTAGACTGATGCTTGTGTAGTTGTCAGGTCAAGTCTTGTTTCCTTTTCAATCATACAGTGGCACGATTAGAGCATCCTTGAATTCTGGGGGAACTACCCCTTGTTTCGAAATCGTATTGGCAAATTAAGGGAAGTATATTCTCCAGAGTTGAACCACGATACACTGAATTCCTTAGCTGCCATGCCATTGTATATTCACCCGCTGTGTCTCTTGAAAATTCGAAGGGAGATCGAGGATCATTTTCATATCCCGTTGCTTCAGTCTGTCTACCCCAGCCGATCCGACGCTCGTAAGATTGTTCAGCAGTTTGATGAAGTATTTTGCCCTGTATCCATTAATTATTCATGTTACATAAATTTCTCCCTTGTCAGCTTCCCGGGAGATTTTGGGTCAGTTTGAAGTTCAGCCTATAGATGTTTTTTAAACAGTTGCGAAATTGTTTGGGCTACCGACCTGCAGCAATTACTTTGATCCGGTTATTTTGGTTTGCTCGCCACTTGCCTCAGGTGTGGTTGAGTTGCCGAGTCAGGTAATTCCAAGAATCACTTGATCTTGCTCTTCAAAGTGGCAAGAAATTTGGCAACCCCTTTGTTTTTCTAGCTATCAGAAATCTTACGAGTGAAAGAGTGATCGCTGCTGCTCCGTGAGTGTCAATCCGTTGCTTTTCAAGGCAAAATCCCATGGCACTGATAGCGAGCTCATGAATATCGCAGAGTCTGTGAAGTCGGCAAACGTTGGCGATTGCAGTCCCGCCAGCATGGAGTCCATGAGTGCCTGGCCGCAGTGACTAATCTTGACCGACATTGAAGTTTTCCATTAGGAAGATATCTTTTTTCGAAACAGAATGAAGTAGGGTATCAACTTCGACCTGGAGCTTTTCTTTTTGGTCTTTGGTACAGCACAGTGTTGGAGTAGATGTAACGACCTTGGTACCATAGTTTTGTCACCTTACCCTCAGTAAAGCAAGATGTAGAATGGAACTAAGGTGTGCGTGTCAGAAATTTTCTTGGTGCCATCGGGCAGACCTCGTTTTTTATCTGTCGACTTGCTGACCCAAAACCATCTTCAAAAAGACTTCCTCAGTCAGTTAGCATGTTTCTTTGACGCCTGTGACTTCAATTAGGTATCTCTTCAGTTCCACCACAACTGAGGCAGCGTAAATTACCGAACGATCAACCTCATCATTCGCTTGATCCACCAATTTTCGGACGTTTCATGAATTTATGGCTGACTGTCCTCTAGGGAAACGCGATTGTGCGTTGCGTTACATGCAAGAGGAAGTGGTATGGGCTGTTTTAACATCCTGCAAATGCCAAGTCTGACGGAGATGGTAAGACTCCATGTGGGAGACTGTGCCCTACTTGGGATCTTTGAGTTTTTATTATTAGGAGTAGTATTAGTATTTTTCCGAACGTGGTTGGCTGATGCCGGTTAGACCACAGTCATACGTTCGGTGGGTTTGTTGCTTTTACCCTTCGCTCTTGAGCGGGAGCCAGAGATTCACGCCTACCAACGAGTAGACATGAATGTTTCAGCCAAGTGTCTGCCCTGAGCGGCCGTTGATTCTTATGTGTCGGCGGAAAGAAATAAACTGACAACCTCACGACAGATATCATCGGTTCCACCATCAAACACTGATACTGGCACTCCACAGCTGCCTGCACGAGGTGCTAGCCCAAGCATCCAGACCATCCCAGCTAACAGCTAGGGTGAACAAAATCATGCACGAATAATCACACTGTTATTCTACTAGACACTTATCCACCCTGGGCTGTCAAGTGCTATCGAAGCAATCCACCTGCTGTAGCACTCTTTCGGTGCTTAACTGCCATACAACCAGAAGGAAGCACGAGGGATGGGATACTGCCAAGCTGCCCAAGCTTAGAGAGGTGAATTCGAGATGCAGGTTCGAACCGCGGACTTTTCGCTTGGTGAATTCGCGCTTTAACCACCGAGCCATCACGCATTGTGAGTACTGACCCATCAAGAAGCATCGAAAGCACACATGCTTGCTTTCTGCTCGTTCTGTGTTCATTTGTATTTCTGTCATCAGTGGATTCTGGTGCTTTCATTTGAGTCACATGTTATGTGTTTGATCGTTGATGAGCTTTACGGTTAAATTTGTACTCAAAAGCACTAAACCGCGCAAGTGCGTGGCTTAAGACCTTTTTCTTTTACCTCGAAACCCATTTTTCTAACTTTTACGACACGTCTTCCCAGGCTAACTTATTTCTAAGTTTAATCATTTTTGAACCAGAGAAATGATATCAGTACATACCAAAGAAAAGGCATCGCACGTAGAAAGAAAAGCAGGATTTCGCATGTGCTTGCCTTCCTCTCTGTTCAATATCACCCGTAGATTTAATCGAAAACACAAATAGCATTTTTTCGTCCTGTGCGTGTTCACAAAGTTTCCGATAGTTTCCTGTCCAAATATAACCTTTACTTATCCCAGCCCAAATCAGAAAAAATCACCTGAGACTACTCAGTAGACGGTGATTACTCCCACTCACTCATTTACGTGGCCCTGTCCATCTAAAACAAAGCGAAGGTGATGGATGAAGTGGCTACACTACGACAGCAGCGTAATTTTTTTGTCTTCTGTATAGTGTCTGTGTGAAGAGACCAAACATATACGCCTAAGTTGCAGTTGCGAAGTTTTGCGGGATAGGTTCATATTCGCAACACCCCCATCTGAACGGTCGTCCCCTGTTCTGACGTAATTATTTCGGGGAGTCCACACCAAAGGGAAGCACTCTGGACTCGAGTTTCGTTCTTATTAGAGCTCATCGGCAGTGCATATCCAATGGCCATGAGGGGATCTGAGTCCCGGACATTTGACATGCGAGGCTAGCGTGTCACCACTACTCCACCAACACACGTCGGATGCATCTGAATTTTCACGTATGAACAGGCGAAGGTGTTCACACTCTATGCATCGAGTTCAAATCCCGGCAAGGCCTTTGAACACGCACTGCTGATCAGCCCTAATAAGAACGAAACTCGAGTCCATTGCTTCCCTTTGGTGTGAACTCAAGTGAATAGTTGAACGGAGGACGACCGTTCAAGCGAGGGTGGTGTGAATATGAACAAAATATACACCTTAGTAAAACGGGACAAGGAGCAAAATATTTCTGATGAATACGTTATTAGTGATCGTCAGGCGCAGTGCATGGCCGAGGACAAAGTAAAACAATGGGATGGAGCTATTCATGCTCAAAGAAAGATCGTTCACGTAAACAAGTGTGTCTTTCTGAAATCGAAAGACGGGATTTACCAATGGTTTATTTAACTTAAAGGTGCATGCTAGCAGGAGGTGAGTACAAAACAATTTTCTCCAAATGCTGACGGTAAATTTACCTATTTTTTATTTTATAGATTGGCGTATGAACCTCAAACTTATAACCCGTTTAGCGTGGTTCTATTGTGAATTGTTTTTGGACCCCAAGGAAGGAGACGGTCTTAGTACTTCAGCACGATTTTTTTCAAATTATTGATACTTCTACTAATGACGCCCCACCATAAACCTTATATCATGTTACTTACGGAAGAAGAAAACTTTGATGCCTTGGTAATTGACTCACCTGACACCTACTGCAAACTTTGCGCTGCATATTCAGTCGAATGACAACAAAAACTACGGATTCAAAGACCCTTCAAAGATCCTTCGGATCCTGTTTGAATCCCCTGATTACAACTAGCGAGTACCCAAATGATCTGTGTATATCAATTCAACTTTCTTCTCCATCCTAATGGAAAGTAAGTTCCAGTGCAAATTTTGTGTGCAGGGAAATGTGAGGTAATCAGAACCTCAGACAAAATACTTGAACACGGATAATTAGAACGTGAGTGGTTACCATGCCATTGCCCATAACTTCACCTAAAGGTGACACACTGCGCATAAGATTTACGAAAACTCATTCACAGTCCACGACCGGTTTGGCCCTTCTTGGGCCTCATCATCCAGACACAGTCACCGAGTTTTCCTCACCTTTCGCTCGGTTTGAACCCGAATTGGAAAAGTTCGACACCATCTTATTTGCACAATAATTCGGTCTTGACAGAGGTCTCGACTGAACCCACATTTACAAAATCTAACCGTCATAAACGAGAGATTGGCTGGATTCAACTGGGTCTTCTGTCAAGACCGAAGCCGTGTGCAAATGAGAGTATTTGCCCATGGGTTTGTTAGGAACGTTTAAGAATGTGCAGATCATTCTGTTCTAATGCACAGTTTTTCGAATATTCACCTTTTACAGGATGATAGTGGACAATTCCAATTTTTACTGAAGTCCTAATCATCCATTTTGCCGCCTCAAAATTACCTGATAGTAAGAACTAGTTCCAATTTAGAAATTCACATGAATCTGATGCCTTGAGCTACATCCACAAAAGATTTATTATCGCGTGTTCTAAAGGGACACATTACACACATCTTTAACCCTGATTTAAAAGCATACTTGAAGTGATGTGTGATGAAACTTACTCACCAATTTAAGGACCCCAGACACTCATCAATTGCTGCCAGCTCCGGAAGAGAACTGCTAAACTGACGCGTAATTCCATAACCACCTGACCGCGGTGTTGCCCCTGCGACCATCCTCCTCAACAGTCTTTCACGTGTTTTCTCATGTGGTTTGCTGGTTGGACGAATGAACACAGCGGACCTCGACCCATGAAGATGGCCATCAATGCGATCCTCTGTCTCGGAACTACCTTCATCCGACTGTTTCCGGCTTCGCGTTGAATCCGGCGAAGTGCTAGTGGTGGTTGATTTATGTGATGTGATCACTGAAGGAACTTGCATTATAGAACCTCGTATCATACTATTTCTTCGAGCGATTTCACGTAGACACTGCTTGAAGTCTTCCTTGCTCACTCGCCCATCGCCATCATGATCCAGGTGTTGGATGAGTTCGCCGAGTTGCCGTTCATTTAGTCGTTTTCCACAAGCTTGTGCCAAAACTCGTGTATCTAAGTAGCCCTTTTTGTCTTCATCCAGTATGCCAAATAGATTGTGAGCCCGAGTGGAAATATCTTCGAAAATGGAATCTGCAGACGACGTTCGCGAGTGAGCCCGGTGGAACTGATTGCTACTTCTCCCAGAAGAACCGGAAGATTGATGACGGAGCTCAGAATTGCTCATACGGGAAACGGAGACAGGAAGAAAACAGCCGTCCAAACAGTCAGACGTGAGTATATTTTGACCTTAGGTCCTTTTTGTTCATGCTAATTCAGGGATAAGCTAATCATAGACATTCACGAATGTCCATATGTGTGCCTGTCTGTAGACCTCAACTTAGGCACCAAAAGGGGTTGTGGGTTTTTGATTCGTCGAAAAGCACGAGCAGGGTAGTAGTCCAAGCACGTACAGCGAAAAACTACAATGAGGACTAACAGTTGCGTGCAACGTCAATAGGAATGTAAGCACGCACATGAGCGTGCATTTATACACAAGGCCAGAACAACCCGGTCGATATGCATGTACTTTACCTGACGTAGGATCGGAAACTCCAGGACGTATACTTATGTTCGATTAATGAAGACCCACTAGTGCGTCTATCCGTATTTGCTCCGGAAAACAAGTGGCCGGTGTGGCTAGCTGGAGAGACATCGATTTAGGAGAAAAAGCTTCTTAACAAGTTGAAAAAAGCTCACAAAAACGTCACATTTGGTGTTTACTTTGATGAAAGTGTCATCTGTTGAGTAATTACGTCAATCCTACACAATTGGTGTCACTCCAGTCTGTTCATGCTAAAATAACTGGATGTTGCATTCCAATGGTGATTTTAACGAAATATGTACTTGTGAGTGTGCTGTAAGCGTCTAGCATCTGCCGTAGGTTGGATAAAAGGACGATCTTGATAGAGATTTCGTCCTGTAAGTAAATCCAATCTACCCATGGAAGCGCTGCGTACCTGTTTCATCCTCACTGGGAATTATCAGCAGTGTGCTCCAGACAGTATTGAATCCGCGACCGTTCGGTCACGGGTGGCTCACAAGTGGTCACGAGCAGTTTGGTACGAATATATATGGCAGATGACCGATCTGAAGCCATCATAAGGTTGCTACAACAACCCGGGAACTTGGAGTTTGGTAAGAATCAGTAAGTGGTATTGTTTCGGTAGGTCACAAAGAAGTTCGTGCCGCCAAGTCCGTTAGATAAACTTGAAAACACTAAGGTAGCGTAGATCCTTCCAAACTACACACACGTGCTCAGCGAAAACTGACATTCGTGGTCCATGGACTGTTCAATTCTCAGGCTTGGACAGCGCCGAAGCCTTTACTAACAGAACACTAGATAGTTGTGTAAGTCAGCTTGTTCGTGGATGCTCAAATAAACTGCTTGTAGGCAACTAATATTAACAGTTTCTTACGTTTTTGTTTGTGAAACACCAACAAGAAGGCAAGCAACTAATTTACAGGCTTCCATCGGGGTTCGAACTCATGGTACAAAAGACGTGATCCATAGTTTCATCCACTCGGGCCCTCGGACGTAGAAAATTTTCGGTTTTTAACTTATGACGAGTAATTTCCTCAAAGGAAACTGCTCATAAGATTGCTGAAAGACCTTCGACAGCCCACGACCGGTTTCGCCCTTCTTGAGGCTAATAAGGTAGGCGCGGCCCCACAAGTTTCCGTCAACCTAAGTTCCACTTGATGAGTTAATTTGATTCATCATGAATAATGTACCCATGGATGCAAGCTACTTCCATAACCAACCAGAATGAATTATGGAATCAGACCTCCATAACTCGAATGCAACTGCCGAAGATGCCACGTTCTGAGTGATGCTCAACTGTGCGTTGTCGCTTCACAACTGTGAACGACATTCATCTTATTCTTGTTTGCATTCAACAGAATCTATGTTCGGAAGGCTAATCAGCACTGTTTTGCCTTAGAAAAGTGTAGAGGCACTGGTAACAACGGACAGATGCCACTTCACTGGACATGGGTACACTCTGTTCTCTCCGAACTGTCTACAAAATGTCACAAGGAATTTGTTAAATATTGCATCATTTAATATTAATAAAATGTATTTGAAAGACCACTCTTGAGTATTTGTGGCCTTGGTGATCCGTTATGTATTCGGCAATGAAATTTCTTTGCTGGTTTCGTGCAATTTACAAGCTTACACGTACAATATAATCTCAAGGTCACCGGACTGACTGAAGTTGCAAGATAGTTGATACAGACCTTTTCGTTCAATAGACGGAAAAACTAGTCTCAGCTAATGAAACAACTCTTGAAAGCCACGTGACCAGGTCGCTAGATATCGCAGTTGCTTAGTCGAGTCCCAGGTAAAACGTGAATTGAAACCCGCATAAGAGTGCCTCAAAGAAGAGAGCAAAACGACTCCTTGTCAGAGTTAGTCTTGTTACGGGAAAGATTACTGCCAGTAGAAGGCGATCTGATGGCCCGATTAGAATGGCGTTTGTGCGCAATTAAAAAAAACTATGGTTTCGCTTCTCATTTTAGTGGGAATCCGACAGTGATAGTCGTCCACCAAACTTGTACCATTTGGTGCCAGTTAATGTTCTCGAATGAATGTACAGGCTAAATTTGGTTGTCCAAATGGTGCGAGAATCGACCGAAGCTCAGCTGACCGCCGAAAGGAGCTATAAGTCACGAACGTTCTATTTGCAGACAAAAGAAATCACTTCCCAAAGGGCTCGATATGAGTATCCGTTCCCAGACTAAAAAAAGTCTGGTTGTTGAAGTACGTTTCACATGCGAAAAGCTCACATAACAGAAAACCTGAGGCTGACTTCAAGACTTAGCATTTTTCAACATAATGCGACATCTCGAATGTCATATCAACTGGAACATGAGGCATCCTTTGTGCAGCACGTTCAGTAGAAGAATATCATGAACAAGAAGTTCAATTGAGTCATCCGTGAAAACAAAGTGATTTGCAAAATAATACAAAATGATTCGCAAATTGGTCTTTGTTGTAGCCGTAGCGGCAGTTCAGTATCGTTAGCTGCCAAAACACCAGCGCTTTGTTGGTACAGTGATGAACTGAATTCACCAACCAACTTGTATCTACAACTAGAACTTGTGGCAAGCTTCGCCTTACCTTGGTAAAATCTTGGCAGGCCTTGAGTCATGCCCGCAGACTCCGAGACTTTGCATGACCCGATTCTCTGTATGATGACCCTGGCCCGCTGTCCCGTGTGTGTGCGTATTTGTCGAAACCCTGTGGCCTCATCTTAGCCTAAGCTTGATTTCCAGTGTATATAGTCAATTGAAAAGATATGCTAAATAGTTGAATTCAGTCACTGTATGAACTCTTAGCCCCGGGTCACTTGGGTCTTGGATAATGCGGCTCGTGAACAGTTCCGTCATAAATTTTCGGCCTTCGGAAATTTTTGGCTACCTTTTTCCTTAAGCACTTCGGTCCCAGACTTTTTGACTTCACAGAATGATTACTAAGATTTACTAAGATTTAGCACCGGCGTTCCCCTATTATCGACCACTTGAAATACTCGTTCATAACTCGAGCATTTTGCTCTGATCTCAGTTTCACCACAACGAGGAAAGGATAAAGTTAACGACAACAAGCAGAATTCTTGAAATTTATCTTGAAAAGAAACATCATTCACTTTCTGGCTGGCTAGTCGAGAATAGAACTTGAGTAGTCGCAGTGTAATTTACATACATCTTCGAGGCCTCCATGTGCATGAATGTCAGTGCTTGTTGTATGACTATCCCTGCACCCTAGGTTTGACCACCGATGTATTTTTGTTCGTCTTCGAACTTTCCGTCAGGCGCCACCTTGGAAGATGCAGATGGTCGACCGAACCGGCTAAGTGGTCATCTTATCGCTCAAATGTACCCGCAGTTTAAGGGTGACTTTTGATCGTTGCTTTTTAGGCCCTCGTCAGAGGTTGCCGCAACCCACTGGCAATACTCCCCTGATGAAACTTGATGAAGTAAGTCATAAATTTTTGGATTATTCTTCATGAATGACATGCCCCATAAGCAACCTCTTCAGTTGATGGAAATATCAACACATCGGTCATTCTACAGAACAACCGAAATGAATGAATATATTTGTATCTTGTAGTTTCTCACAATGTCTGGACCTCCATGCGGACCAAATAGGATGGTAGGAACACGAATACATATTACTGTTCCTGTTGAAGACCAAGGTAATCTCCTTTAGCTTCACCATCGTATTACGTTAGCGGGTGTGCACATCCGGAGCCGCTGAGTGGCAAAATAGTGGTTCATACGGTGATCTATGCATGTAATGAAACAAATCTTACGCAGATAGCAAACAGGCGTTGTGCACCCCCAACTGAGCGATGTAAGACTGACGGACTTGGTTTGGTTTCACGGAGACTGTTCGAACCATCAGGCAGCGAATGGAAGCGAAATGAACCGTACATATATTGCTGATGCTCAAACAAAGTTCACCTGCTATTCATACGGAATATCAACGTAAAATGCACTTCAGCCCCGTAATTCTTCAAGCAAGGTAGTATGGATTCATTCGTCGTATCATCGGATTAGGCGAACAAAATTTTCCACAATTCTTTTGAATTAGGCTGTTCCTTCTGTTAAAAGAAATCAACTATAATTCAATGCAACACTAGATCAAAAGCTTTATTTTATGGTCAGCATAACCCAGCAGGTTATTGGAGTAGTTTCCGGCTAAATAAAACGGCTAGTTGGTATCAAAACCGAAGCATCCGACTAAAAACTGCCGGGTTCCTGGGCCTTCACATAAACGCTCCGAAATATCCGGGTTCCAGTGTGAAAGAGTAAAAAGTTTTACCTAGTCATATAACTCTAACTGTGGCAGCTACAGTGTTGATGAACTTCAATGCAGATAAAGAAACCCCCAATTAGCCGGTGTAATTTTTCAGGTATCACAACATATATTTTTGGCAAGCCAGCGTTTCATTGCACACGTTCGATCACTTCATTAACGAACAGGCACCCAACCCGTGCGAAGTTTATTACTGATGATGTTTTGAGTAATATAAAACTCTAATGAAAACGTCTGGCGGCACCTGGTTTCTGCGTTCCCACGGCAGTCTGACGAAAAGTGTACCGCACAGCTTGTTTTCTTTATAGATTCTAGCCGTTACTCTGCCTAGACTGCTCCAATTTTTTCTCAAAGCAGAACGAATGCTATATTGAAGCACACAGGAAATCTCGGATGAGAAGTAAAGTAACCCTAAATCAGAAGTATAAATACTTCCACATTGCTCACGGAGGTGAAAACGTATGATATCTCATCGGTTGAAAATTTCCGCACGACATGTGTAAAGGCTGTCTGTGAGATCCACAAGTTCGGAAACAGTCAGACATGCCATTCTTTCAGCTCTCCCGGCTAGTATGTGCAGATTTCTCAGAACAAACGGGGATTATCGATGAAGTAGAAGTCAAACTTCTGGTGGTTGATTCGCTTGCTTGGTTGTTTACCTAATAGAAGTCGTGTTGATAATGTATGGATGCTTTAGAATACCGTCAGCGAAGTAGTCGAAGTTAACTGGAAGAAGATTCCGCATATGATTTTGCGTTCCCACTTCGGTGTATGAACAATGTGTAGAATTTTTCACCTAAGCTCACCTGTATCTCTCGGAAAACAACTCTGTGCGATAAGTCCACTTTTTTTCCGGAAGCCCATTGCGATGTTGGGTTTAGTCGTCTGAAACATTTGAATTATATTTCGTCGTCGTAGTCTTGTATCACCGTAACGCAACAGGTGACCTCGTCCTTTTTACGACGTAATTTCAGTGAGCAAAGCTTCACTTTTACTTACTTATTTCAAATTTGTCACCAAAGAACCGTGTTCCTCGTTTGTACCTTTATTTTCTACAGTAATCTGCGGCAAGTGATCTATGCAGGGTAGGGTAAGATTTTGCCAAAAAATAACGACAGCGGGTTTTCATTTTTTGGAACGGGATAGGCGCGCACCTATGTTGCAGTTCGCAAAGTCTCAGACAACTAATCCTTCCTGACAAACCTACTGGAATTACCCACGGGTATGTTGATCAACTAAAACGGTCAGGCATCTAAACCGCATCGCCCAGTGTGAATGTACCGGCCGCTTTCGAACGTGGTAGTGCATTCAACCCACCAGCCAAGCGTATATAGTTAATGGATACTCACGGCTGAGTGTGCATTGGCGATTAGCTGTAAGAATAAAACTCTGTTCCTCTGCCTCTCTCGGATGGCGTGAACAAATAGGATTGTTCATACCAGTGGAGAAGGTTAACACAGATGAGAGCGATGGAGGCACGAATTCAGCATTTCTTGCAACCAAAGTGATCTTTTATTTCATTTAGAGTTGGTAGGATAGTAGCCGAATCAGGATCTCCAATTAAATGAATGCATTAAATTACGTTGTGTATGAAGCATTTGACGTCTTCTTTATCGGCGTGGTCTGGTGGTATTGGATCTAACCTATAATCCAGTAAAATATTACAGTAAACCATTGGTGAGAGGTCCAGAAAGTTGCATTCACCAACAGAGAATTGTCCAGGAAGTCTTAAAATGAATGGAGGCCGCTCACTATGAATGACTATGATGGTGCCGGTTTTTTGTATATAATTTAAGCTCATTTGAACACTGAAGCTCAGGACAAGGGTGTACTTTTTTCCATCATAAACTGACGCGCAATTATACCACTCTGTAAGAGGTTGTTGTTATCACGCAACAGTATCACTATAGTGGTGATAATAATATTGAAAGTGCAAAGCTCAGGAGACTGTTACATGAAAAGAAAGCCTTCACGAAGGATAGCGAACACCGACTTAATTGAAACTTGCCACGCGAACTGGGTTACCAAAAGAGAATCCTTTTCGGCCACCAGCTAATAACTTCTATTGAGTAAGTATTGTCTATACTCTTTAAGTTTGCCTTCGAAAAGGAGTTCTGTGACATAAGGGAAGCCATTCAAGAAATTCAGGAAATCATTGGAACCACTGGTAATTAAACAGTTGGTCAGTGTTTCCGTTCCCCCACTAGGCTTTTGTCGAAGGAGAGGTCTGACAATTTCCTCGCCGGATGCACTGATCTCCATTATTATGCCAAACCTTAATGGCAACTCTACCCGGCCTGATTTTGTATCATTAATGCGATATGGATATGGTCAACTTAACAATTTATGTTCACAAAGTAGCTAGTAAAAAGACTAGTCAACGACGCCCAGAAAATATGCGGGATTTTCTTCTGATGTAGATGGTTTTGACCTGGAAAATGACATCTTTCAGGTAATGGACGGTAAACTAATCAGACTAACCTCGAGTTCGTCCCGGATATCTGTTTGCGTTCACCAGACAGTTGACGAGATTCGATGTATAACTGAAGCAGAAGTAAACTTTGACGCACACTTCAACCAACCAAGTGGGAAAAATCTGGTCTGACGATTCACCGAACTTTAAACGGAAGCAAGTCTCCAATGGATTCAGACCCATCAGTAATCCGGAGAGGTTTGTGGCCAAAAGTATACTCTCATATCCTATCCAGTCTCCAGTCCCGAAGTTGTAAAGAAACTATTCTGAGTCTGGTGTATAAGGGCGGCTTCTTGGCCGTACAACGCAAGTTTCCTGTCGTAACTTTGCTTTTCAACCAAATCTGCTCAAACGAAACCTCAACGACATTATGCCGGCCTTCACCCAGAATATGACTGTATATTCATTCTCCTCATGTTGTTGAGCGGAATATTTTGGGAATGCGGAACGAAGAAGAAACTGAATAATAAAAAACCTGAGCGAATTTCTTGCCGGAGCATCGCTTGACGCCTCAGTATCATTCAAACCCTGACTGCTTTTACGTTACCTACACAGAGCTTCCAGAGGCATTGTTTTCCTGTTGGTAAGACCTCTTAGTATACCTTGATCCTGTGACAAGCATCATTCAACCCGCTTTGTCAGCCGCCTATTAAGCTGCATTTACCATCCATCTGCATTTACCATCTGGTGCCGAAATACCATTAGACTTAGAACCCATGAAGTACATCGTAGCTCTTGGTTGGAGGGCGATTCGATCATAGGTGTTATCTTCGTAGAAAATTGCAAGGTAGTCTTTAAACTACCCCAAACCTCCTAAAACATGGTGAAGTGGTAATCCTAGTTTTCCGGATGCTTCACTAGACAGATTACTGCCCAAGGATCAAAGGTCATTTGGTCGCAACGAGCCATTCTTTTCCCCTAGCTGCAGCCTAGCATAAAAAGCAATCCGAATGCTTTTTTCAGCAAGTGAACAGTCATCGGTGAAAGCTAACAACTTGGTTTGGTAAATGAAGCATTTGTAATAGGTGAATTGTTATGCTGGTCACCGAATTGTCCTTCAATCTAATGCGATGGCTCTCACATCACGTGCGATAGAGGAGAGCAAGGCTTTTCCAAAAGCCGTGGAATAATCACTTCGATTTGCATAACCGACTCATAGTTGTTAGTGGTTTTTTAGGACACAGTCGCCTTTCAAGGAAAGAGGTAAAAATCACCAGCCTTGCAATGTTAAGTGTGCTTCAAGAAGGCGCACTTTCACTGAAATGTATGCAACCTAGGGATACTGAAAACCAGTGTATCTGGATCTTTTTGTCCGATATCCTCACCTGTCCTTTTCTACTCGTTTCCTGAGTAATTCGTGAAAAAAAAAAGGTAACAAGCATATAAATGCAAAATCTACAGCCCCGCATTTGAAGATGTTCTGTATTTCATCAGTTGTCGAAACATTTAAATTATGATATTTTCTCCTGTCCCCGACCTACTGTTACGCTTTGTTTTCGTTTGTAAAGAACATGAATCAAACAGATGCAAATGGCAGCAATGAATCCAGAACCTGTTTAGGAGTGTTTGAAAGAGGCGCACATCACACTACAGAACTAGGTGGACTTAGCTCTTTCTTACTGATCGGTTTGGAATTTAGTGGATTCGTCTTGGCATTCATTGGGAACTTTGTCAATTAGGTCAACTGAATCTGCGAAGAAGTTTGGACCAAAGTCGCTGAGTTCGGTTTCCAAACATTTTGAATGCTTAAAGACTAATGAAGAAACGAGGTTAGTCCTGTGCAGAAGTTAAACAAGGTAGTATGAAAGAATGTTGCGTAACAAACTCATTCAGTGCAATCGCGTGAAAAACGGAATAATATGAAATAAATCACAGGGCTGATTGCATTTTCTATATGAAATTATCCCTGTAATTTGTTTCATTGTATTCCTCCTCGAATTTTTTTTATGTATAAGATTGTGTGAAATGGACCATCTTATAACATTGTTGTATCTGCTGCCTTGTTCAAACTGATCCGGTGATCATACTGCAGATTAACGCATGCTGACATTGCTTCTATCGTTTTTTTCATGTTACTGTTACGTGCTTGAGCAAGCAGAATTAGCTTGACTTGCTTTTGCTTGAGGCAGCGTGCGACTGGTGCGAAATTTGTGTGTTACAAAATTAATCAATGGACGTGGAACCGTTTTACGTCAAGCGTTAAATACAGCTGGATTATTTCTGTCCCTGATGTTCTCTTTTCAAACGGTGTCTGGAATTCCGAATCTGATCCAACAGCACACGACATTTGATCCGTCCGACATCCACAAACTGTGTACTACGTCTTTGTACTTTTGACCGATATCTTTTCAAAGCTGTAAACACCCCCGTAAGAAACCATTGACCAATTGGAACAGGCTTACCGTGGCCCTAGGGTACGTCCTGTACAGTAAATTAGACTGCCCTGTGATGTAGCACTACTGTGACACTACTGAGGAAGTCCGGACGCGACAAACAGACTGCAGATATTGCCTTAATTTCGTTCGAATTTGCGTCAACTCCAATGCAACGGAACTAGTTTCCAACATGCAGAAGGATGTCATGTGCACCGTGACTCTCCCACATCTGGTTGGCCTGTGTGACACATATGTTGAATGAACTCACCAGAAAAGCTATCCTGTACCTGGACAAAAAGTGACATTTTCGGAGTCGGAAGAACTTACTTTTCAAAGGTTGTTATACCCATTTGAATCAAGTCATGGAGTGTGTCGTTGGACCTCTGTGCATAAGTAATACGTTGTAATAAACTATGGGAATTTGGAAAAGTTGCGTGAATAATGACATTTTAAGCGCATATAAGTAGAACTAATTAATCTCAAATGTACCAGCTGTTTGAATAAGTGACCGTTTCGGGTGTGCCAAATCGCTACAAAATATCTGACCTACCGATAAAAGCCCGTAATGCTCCCCCTGAACAAGCAAGGATCCCTGTTCCGGAAGAAGGTTTGTCCTGTCAGAAACCACTGACCTAAACAAAAACTTCACATTTCGCTTCTGACCTAAGTGTATTCATGCTTCGAACCCACGGAAGTTCAGTAGCCACTTTGATTACATATAGCTCGTAGTGAGTGGCTCGGGTATGAAAGGTAGCCAGTCCTTGGTGGGAAGTAATTTGAAGCGTGGCTTTAAAAGCACAATAGATTTTGAATGAACTAGTTGGGTTATTGTGGTCTCCTGACATTTCGTTCATTTGGGTAATGCATTGCATCTGAGAAGAAAAACAGAAAACTCAGCGTAGGAGATAACTAGGGTGAAGCCTCCGGTAAGGAGCGGAAAATTCAACATAAACATATGCGATAGTTAACACGACGCAGCAAAGAGAGTTTTGGGTTTGAGTGGACAAGGATACGAGTGAAAGTACTTGCGGAGTAAAATGAGGCTCACTATATCTGATTTCTGTTCACACGTGCTCTGAAGCAGGTTTGGTAATAAATAGAAATAATCGCTCAGTCGCCTTTCGGCGCCTGACAACCATGCTACCCGAAGGAAGCACGAGGGCTGGGATACTGCCAGGTTGCTCAAGTCTACAGGGGAAGTCGAGAGGCAGAGGTCGAGTTCGAACCACGGACCTTCCGGCCAGTATATTCGCGCTCTAACCACTGAGCCATCTCGCCTATCTGACGCAGGTTTAGTATTAGTTGTCTACTAAACAGAGCTTTAGCCCAGCGCAGAATTGAGCTAGTATATTGAAAAATATCCTTTTGAAAGCGGTCCGGCTCACTTGCTTAATGCGTGACACCCAATGATCTAGAAACTCTGTCCACTGATGTAGGAAGCCATTTGAGCAAGTGCTGTACTGTGAGTATTGACTATAGGTGTTCTGTTCCACAAAAAAGCATGCCGCATATATACATACTTATTCATTGTGGTGTGAAGAGATTTGGGATGAGATTCCTAGAGGAAGGAGGTGGCAATTGTGCCGTCTTTGTCAAACATACTAAGTCATACAACTGTTCTATCTTATAAGGCCCTGAGAAGAACACACTGCCTGACTCCAACTGCCACCATTCACACAGAAACTATTGCTAAAACAAGAAGATGGAACACCACATCAAGATGGCCTCAGTTGTAAAGAATTCAATCCGAACAACTCTACACATCCATTTTTGAATCCCATTTGCTCTGATTGTTACCCATCATTGCCTCATTCAAAGGTTTATACGTGTACTTACACCGTGGACGCATACCATACCAGCATAAATAACTCAGCGTTAATATGAATTAACTCACAGCAGTCTACACGTCATAAACTGTACATGTGGACTCACACAGACCCATCAAAATATCATCTCACACGCGTATACTGTTGCTGTACATTAGTCATGCGATCCACTTATAGAGCCAGAGAAATCTTCGAGGAAAACCTCATCGAGCTAACGATATTTTTCTTTGAACCTAAAGAAACCAATGAACTCAGCATGATTTAAACATATGCAAATTCAGACAGGGTACTTCGCCACTTAGATGAGTGTAACTCGTTGGAAGCGATCCCGTGCATAAATGACCAAACCATCGTTGATCTCACACTCGTGTCACCAGTTTCAGTAGCATAGATTGAGTTCCCACCTCCTACAGAATTTCGAGGCTCTTCACTGCAGATTGTGAAGAGACGTGGAAGGGCGCCCTGGCGGATTTTGAAAGTGACCAGCTCATTGCGGCAATTGTTTATAGCAGGTTGGATGCTTGTACGCCTTGGAAAAAGTGATACTTTTTTCAACATAGAGCAGTCTAAGAACAGGCAAAACTCAAACAGTCTTTGAAAATGCTTGGAAACGAATGCAACATTTTCAACCAGTATTTCGATTCAAGGACCTGGATTTTGCTGGCATCCATAGGCTAAAGCGTTGCGTTTTTTATTCAAGGATAACAAGATCAACTCGGAACCGAATAACAAGGGCTGTAGATATTCCACGCCACCTCTTGTGATCAAATTTACGATTATTCAATTCCTTCTTTTGCGCTAAAGTCTGATTTTTTTAGCAAACCAACTAGTTGACGAATTTGTGTCTCCTTGAAAATTCCCTTACAAAGAATGAAGCTAGTCTATCTAAAAAGACATTTGAGCATCAGCTGCTCCTGCGACGTCATCAGTCGGCCCCAGCCAGTTGTATTATGGTTTCCGCATGCTCCTACCTCCCTGAGGTAATGTAACCCATACAACTCAAAAGCGCATATAGTTTTCAAACTTGCGAAGAGCCCAGGAATGGCAAACGCTGAGTACATGTCAGTCAGTTTGACGTTCAGTAGCGAAATATCCAAGGAAAACGAGTATTAATTATTTAAAAATGTTGTAGACAGTTGTGCTCTGAAAAATCGACCGATACCAACGGATTCCCACAGGACAAGCTATCTATTCAAGCGATCTTGTGCGTGTAGCGTTGTCTGAGGAAATGGTGAACGGACAGTACAACATGAGCTGGAATTTTCATGGCTATTGCAGACAACAGTATCTCAATTCCTACCGTTCAGTTCAATGGTAGGAGAAAGAAAGAACACGACGGAACTATTGTTTCACCAGCATGTCACAGACACCTATTGAGATTAGTCAGGCAATTTCGAAAGGAGAAAAGGCTCTGGTTCTATCTTTTCCCAAATAAGACGACTAGTTTTAGGTTCAGCATTGGCACAAGGTAAATTTAGCGGACATATGTGGAGTATACAGTGTACCTAGATTATGGATATTGGCAAACAGTCTGCATGCTTCCTGTCGGATAGAACAGAACGGAACCGTTACGAGTCAGGAGACACAGATATGTGTAAACCGTCAACTCATTAGTGCATTTATTCATAGTTTTTGCTGCATTTTTGCAAGGGTTTTATCAAGTGAAATATTTTGCTGCGTACTTCCAAGACTTTCAGAAAAATGACAGGTTTGAACGCGAGGAACCTCCTTAAAGGTACAAAAATGGAAAATTCCACCCCATCTACCAGCTTTTCTGTAATCTTCTGAAGAGTATTTTCCTATATTCATCTTCTGTAAACTGTATTCCTTTGAGCCATACACAAGTTTCAGTAAAACGTTCAAACATTTCGACCCGCTTGCGATGTTTCTAGAATAATGTTGCCGACAACTTAGTTGCTCTCAAGCCAAGACATCAAGGAATATCTGACTTAAAACCATGTATGAAGCGGCACTGTTACAATTTGGGGAACTTCCGACTTGTGTAATTTACTCCAACCTCACAGTCACCCACTAAAGTGAGGTCTTGCTGAGCTGAACGGTACTCTTCCAACCTAAATCTATGAAGTTCACTAAAATCCGTACGTGGGTTTGTATTATTGAGTCCTTCATTAGCTATTCCGCAAAAACATATATCATGAGGCAAAATTAACCAGTACGCTTTAGTGCATAGGAGAAACATGAACTGGCCGTGAATAATTGAACAAAAAGTGGTACTAGAGCGCTGTGGAAACGAGTGGGCAATGGTCATTTATCTTAGTTGATGAATGTTTGTAGGCCGGATGTTTTTTGATAACAAATAATGCGGAAACCTCAAAGAAGTTGTTTTTATTTGTTACAAAATTGCCGGGGATGTTCTATACACTTTCTGGAACATGTGACGTAAATCACACTCGGGATCCCCGGGTTATTCCGTTTGAACTCTACGCTGAAGAAAAATTCACATTGTTTTGAGCAAAAGTGGACAAAATGGAGCTCAAAGTGCGCCACCGTTTTTGGTGCCTTGAGATCACCACGCCCCTGTAACTTTTAATATATTATGGTACCCACATTCAGGGTGTGAAACAAATCACTCAGCTGCATAAGCTAATCCTGTCAAATGGCATCTAGCTTAGTCTTAGGTCAACATTCATCTGAAATGCTCTTCTGATGGTTCTTTGGATAACGACCTGAGTGAAAGGGCAGATGGACCGTATGGTATTTTGCCAATCTGAACACTACTATCATTTCGACGTAATAAATTACCAATAAAGTGGCTGAAAACTGTCCGACATCCCAAACTCTCCTTGGAGCACATCAAGTAGGCGAAAGACATTCGTCTGCATAATTTTATTTTCACGGAAACTCACCTGAATACCCGGTGAATCTGTTTTTCTTCAGGTGAAAAACACTGCTATACAAATGCTTATATTTGTCGAAATCGGTTTAATGTGGGTTCAAGTTGAATATAAAGTTGAAGGGAACCCAGAGACTGCGCCTACCTGATGAGCCCCAAGAAAGACGAAACCAGTCGTTGGCTGTGGAAGGGTTTTCAGCAACTAATTGATGTATAGTTTGGTTCTAGTGTACCCATGAGTCCTTATGGATATATAAAAAACCGACGAAAACTGCCTGTTGAACGCTTGCCTGCAAACTTCCAAAATATTTTCCGTTTGTTATACTCTGCGTGATGAATTTAAAAATAGCGAATAGCTTCCCGTTCATGTTGCTTCAACTGCCTACAGGGGTTGTCAGATCTACGCCTGTCTATTTGTCTGTTTGACGAAAACAAATCCGATAGCATCTCGGCTGATTGAGAAACAAATCACCAGTCTGAACTGTGACGGTACCGTTCTCTGAGCTCATTAACATAGAGCATAGACAGGGATCATTTTGCGAACCGCACCCCCTAGATTATGATAGTAGCTAAATTTACTGCCGCCTTTCTGCCTGTGAGATTCTGCTCAATTCGATCGACCTAATTAACAAATCAAAACCGTCTGATGGCCACTTGTTCAAGCACCCATATTCCTCCGCATGTTTACTTCTCAAATTGATGACCGTACACAGCTGTGTTTTGCTGTTCAATTACGTCAAGCACCCCAAAAAAAACCTGCTACTTGAGCAGGAAATGGAGACAACTGTTCTATGCTTTAGATCGTTCAGTACCGTTACATATTGGGATGGTGGTAGCATTCAAAACTCATTGTAGCTAGGCATGAATACTTCAAGATGTGTCATTTGAGGCACACACTTTTAGTCAGAGGGCCGTAGACTATCCGTCCACTCGGTCACAATGTAAAGTTAAAACTATCACGTCATTAGCTTTGCACGTGAATGCTAGAATCGAACCAAATGTTGCAAGAAAAACCGATTCAGAGAAACAAAACTTCGGGCATGAGGCGCAACTAAACATGGGAGAAGGATTGACAAAAACGGTGCATATGATGGGTCCGGGTAGCTCAACTAATAATCACAGAACAAGAAAGCAAAAGCATGCACATGGTCGTGTTTAGTCTTAAATGAATTATATTTAAAATGGAACAGTAAAACGAAGGACACTGAAAGACGAGGCGAAATTTCTCCCAAGTGGAATCCAAACTCTGATCTGGACTGTAGTAATATTAAACATGACGAACATGTTGGTAGAGAACTAGGTCACGCTAGACATCCGCTCCCTTTTTAAGATGAGTATTCGGGTCAACCCCAGTACCTTCCCTCAGTAGCTGAAGGCTTATCTTTCAGGGTGTATCTTATGGAACGAGTCTTCTATTGAAAGCCATCCAGTTCGAGGTCCGTACGTTAAGTCGGTCATCGTTTCTTTCCAAATTTGACTTGAGTTTGTGCGTGGCTGGTTTTGCCCACGTTCTCATTATACAGAAGAGTCCTTTGAAATATCTTCACATCTTCCGACAGACATTCGGAGCATCTCTGGAAAGTAGGAATTCCCCCAGGGATGAGCTTTTTGATGGGTACTACCTTGTTTCTGGTGAGTAGAGGAGAATGCTGAACATGCTTGCTTTCCGAGAATTTACTAGTGGTTTATCCATCCGACTCTGCGTTTTGGGTGAACCGCGAAAAGTATGCTGATTTTCCCAGCCAGCCGTAGGGAACTCTTGTGATTGAGACTGGTGCTATAGAGGAAAGCATTGATGAGTACTGTTTCTGTGACAAAGCTTTTAAAAGGCTGTGAAACATTTGTCACAGTACTGGAACTGATCGGCCTTGTTAGTTGAAACTGCATCAGTCAATGTGTTGTTCTAGGGATGAATGTCTGTATAACAGTTCCAGGCGTAAATCTTATGCCTGATCATTTTGCATGTACGCCCACAATTAGCCAAAGCATGTATGATCAATGTGTATCTTTTATAATGAGGATTTTGGAGAAAATTGGGACGATGGTTTGTACTCGACTAAAAATCTGACTGCAGTGTTGTTTTTGGGGCTCCCTATGCGGTACTACCCAAGATCTACGCCAAAGCTGTGCTAACGGACCTAGCTTTCATTCGGTGACATCATCCTCTCACGCAACTTTCAGTAACGGTTGTCGCATGGTCTTCCGAATCCCCACACATTAATCAATAATCTGCATGCATTTCTCTCGTAAAAATGCATTGGACGATGGACTGTAGGGCTTTGTATAAACCGTCTGGTAATTATGCAGTTTGTGAATGAGTGAAGAGTTTTGCCTAAGATGGTGTTGACCCCGCGAACGTACAGTGGCGTGGTTCACGTCTCGCTCGCGTAAAAGCAACGGATCCCGGGCTCCAAACCAACATCGGCAATAACCGTAGCCTCTGCCTGAACAATGCACTATTTGAGAATATGGTGTTTATCAATTTATCCAGAACTTGTGCTTATATCTTGATGTCAAAGCCCAAAACAAGCAGTACAGTGGCTTTTCTGTAAATTCATTTGTGCCGTGTGTTGTAATCTCTTTCTTGAAGCCTAATATAGAAGAATGAAATCATCTTCTATGATGCATTCGGTGGTACGAATATTTTTACCATGAATAATTCTGCGGCAATTTTGAATATCAGTATAGATGGATATTTCATTTTTCCAATCCTTCTTATAGCCCCATCTAGCAACAGTAAAACGAGCTTCGCACTGTCCAAATCGGAGAGCGACAGTCACTCAGTTTACTGAGTGACCAGTCGCTACAATTCGGAGGTATTCCCAATAGACTCCAATAGTGATAATACTGTCTAGATAGGCAACAGTCTGAGCAGCACTCATCAGCACACCGTATAATAAATGCTAGAAGTTGACAGGTACTTTTGATCAAATATTGATAAGAATCTCTTTCTCTGGTGTTTATCACGACTATGATTACAGTGTTTTCACGAAAAATGTACTTACTTTTGGTTCTTCGTTTATACTGTGGAGTTTGAACCAACAGTGTCATCAGCTGAGGCTTAACTGAGACTATCTGTTTTAGCTCATAATGACCGTTGGAAAAATGAACCACAGATAGCTGATATTGGCGTTTAAAGAATTTCGCACACAAAACTGTGGGCAAACGTCAGCAGCTTCTGTAGCTTTTTTGCCGGGAATGCAAGTCAAATGACACAAAAGATCCACTGTCATCGTTGGTTCAGTAAACTGACAATTGGGTTATAAAAGTCGGGCAGCTTGATTGTTCTCTTCGAATATTGAATATTTCTTAGATTCTCCATACAGCGGTGTGCTGGTAAGCAGGACTGAATTTCTCTAATACACTGATTTAGATTTTGACAGGATGCCCAACTGAATCCCAGCTGAACTCCCCATCTATGCTATTTGGAAGTCACACTACAAATCCAACGATTTTCGTGTATCTTGTTTTTACGGTAATTAGGAACACCTTTTGACGGGTAATATTAGTACTGATGGTACCCGGAAAGTGTGATATGACTATACTGTAGCTAATGCAAAAGAAATATATTGGGTTCGGTTTACTTTTTAGTGTTGAGAGGCCTATGTGTTCTGATTTTAATCCACCGGATTCAGCCGTTGCCGAATTCCACCTTTAGCCGTAGAGTTTGGCAGGGCGTGAATGTGTCGCGACCGAACCGGAGGTCGGTATGGAAAGCCAACGCTCAGAATATTTCATGATAACCCAAAAGAATGTAAAGTCTGATTTGTATCAGTGTACTATGCAATTTATCTGTGTTATTCACCCTGCCGTGAATCAAATTGTCATGATTTCCTGTTTTTAGCTGAAACAGACAAAATATTATTGAAGTTGCATTAGGTGCTTTACTTTTTTCAGTTTGAGCACCAAGTTTACTGCGGGTTAGATTGTGAATTGTCAGACAAGACTGCCCAAATTTTCGTGATTCTTTCCGGAGGTCGTGAAAGTCGCCTAGAGCTACGCAACAATGTGGCTCTGTGAAAAAAAACATGGAATCGCTCCGCGGTAATATGCTCTGTTGCATCTTATCACCCAAGCAGTCCCTAAAATCTCGCCCGGTCGGTTTAACCTTCTTTGACAAGATGTTGCTCCTGTGTCCAAATGGGAATTTCAGAGCAACTTTTTTATGTGGAGACTTAAACAGAAATGTTTCTCCTTGATCGTACTAGTGATGAAGAGGGGTGTTCAATTTTCTCGTGTTTTAGTTGATATCGCAACTTTTGAGCATCATTATGTATTACTGGTTTATTGCTGTGAGTGCTGAAGATAGTGGCGACGGTGATGGTCTGGTGGATACTGATGGCCAAATTAACCAAAAGACAGCTAGTTAAGATACACCAAAATCTAAATGACAATAAATCACCCAAAACTGTACTTTGTTTGATGACACTTTCATCACAATGCTTGTTTTGTAAGCTAGGGATAAATGCTACGAATAAAATCTAAATGTGGGCTGTGAGTGTGAAGCAGTAATTGTAAAAGAAGTGGTACCTAATGGCCTGGTGTTTGATTTTGCAACGTCCCAAAGTAAGAACCGTTTGTATAATGAAAACAGACAGTTGTAAGAGAGCGCTTTGTGTGGCTCCTTCAGAAATGCCATTTCCTGAGGTAGCAGTCAACACCGGATGTATATTCCTTGCTTGGCTGTGCTAAACAAAACCGCAGAGACCGAACACGAAAACATGTCTCAAAATTTGATATCGACTATGTAAATACCATTGAAGTGACTAACTGCAACAAAAATTTCGGAAAACCTGATGAAGAATAATATGTTGCTCCTGAATATCCCCTGAACGAGACGAGTAACGCACGCTGACATCCGTCTTCTACCGCCCTTGTGGATCAACGAATTTAAAAAAAAAACGGATTGAGTGACAACCGAACAAATTGTCATATGACGTAGCAATCGTGCAAGGATCTCAGACTGACCAAACAAACGAGAGCAAATCGCAATCAGACGCCTAGGAAGCATTGATATTCATCTAAGCAGCACATGTAACTAGATACATCCTGCCAATCGCTGCTGGTCCATTGGTGAAGTGTCTCGGGCTTAATTTCTCCAATTTGTACTAATAATCTATTGTTTGGCGAGTCCTTGCGCTTGTAAAATGCGTGCATACAAGGTGCAAATATCCTATAGGACGTTTGGTATTTTTATCGCCGACATTGGGACTGTATACAGACGCGTGAAGAGTAATCCACTAAACTCCAATATCCACGGTGGATTTATAACGTGAACGCAGTTTGTATTAGGCATTTGTCACCAAAATCCTTTTGCACTTCAAACTCCTCTTCAGTGCTTGCGGCAGTTAGATAGCCAAAACTATTTTTTATGGAACTTGCAAGACTGAAGGCTTTCCCGAATGTTATATGGAATTAATTAGGTTTTTCATTTCAATACAATAAATAAATGGCTAGAGATCAAACGTCAAACTCACCAGTTCCTGCGCGCCCTATGTCAAGTGGTAAAGAAATCAGAAAATGTGCCCCTGAAAAGGAACCGGTTACATAGAAAACGAAGAGAATTAGACGCGTGAGACAGAGTCCACATCTGTCAGGCCTGGCCTGACAGAGGAGTGCACAAGTAGCCGTGATCTTGCAAGCAGTGGTTGGTGTGTACCAGAACATAATCTACCAAACTTCTGTTCAGCGGATCAGCAAAGCATGTATATGTGCTCTTGCAAGCACTGGTTGGCGTGTGCCAGAACATAATCTGTTCAGCGGATCAGCAAAGCATGTATATCACAGCTGGCAGTGAAATCCTTGTGTCAGGATGCCGTTTAGATATCCGAAAGCTTGAACTTGTGGAGAAGGGTGAAGGATTTATACAACCTTTCTTTGATGCACAAGCACCCATCTTACTGGTTATATGACAGACGCTGCACGTACAGTGTCCCGATTTTGAAAAAAAAACATCGATTGTCCGAGTAACTGTATTAAAAACGCAAGAACGTCCAACTGAATAGGTGGCATGCCTCGTGTCTCCCTGAGGACACTGTCCGTAGAACTGCGTGGAGGCTCTATGTCTCAAAGCGTTGAGGTGCCGAGCTCTTTTCCAGGTCTACTGGATATGAACTGAACAATAAAAAAGCTAAAGTTGAAATATTTTAACTAGTGCAAAGTGAAATGCCTCATTACCACAGGTAGCACAAATGATCCACTTTGGAAAATATTCCAACAAACTCTTATTTCTCAGTGGACCAAGTCCTGGGCACGTTCCTGTGCGTCAGGTTTTTTAAGATTTGGGACATGCGGAAGGTGACACCTACTTAATAACATCTCGGTATTGTCCCCACTTTTGATGCGTATTAGATATACCCTAATTTAGAATGCCATTAGCAACCGTAGAATAACATCCAATTTTTCTCAAGGAAGCTCAAAATAATACTGACCACTTTTTTAAAAATTCATGTTCTTCTGATAGACAAGCTCGCAAAAGTTTCTTCCATATTTTACCAAAATGCGCTACCTTCGCACCAACTGTTATGAGGAAAACGCCTATCGCTACCCATTGATTCTATCTCTGGAATGTTTCGATTAACATTCCCAGTCAAGTCGTGCGATTAGATTGTCTGGTTTTGTCCAGTGAACTGAAAATTTTGACCAGCTTATTCCTTCAAATGTGAGCGCTCTCTACCTCTTTATTTTTACATCAAATCAGCTTTTGAGATTCGACCATAAACCAGCGTATTTTAGTCACGCATATTCTCAGGTATGTTACCATTTTCCCACATTTTTTACCTACTGATCTGGAAATTATGAAAGATAACTCAACCATATCGAGTTATGTTGAGCACCGGCTTACGTCATTCGGAATGCCCTCAATGTGCGCATTATTTCTATCACCGGGAGGCACCTTCATTTATCTTAAAACCGGTTAATAAAACTCGGAATCCATGTATCCATAAAAGACCTGAGGCTCCCTATAGCGCTGCATGATCTTTTTAAAAAATAAAATATGGTCTTGTCGCCCTTATAAAATCCTCACCGCAAACTGTTAGGACTGTTCGACTGAGTTTGATGGGAAGACGATGGGGCGTTAAATACTGGCGTACTATGAACAGGGTTTCTAGTTTTGGCCGCAATTCGGTTATTTACTTCTGGTATACACAGATATTACAGGGATAGCCCGTCATCATCTTTTGTTCTGCTTAACCTAATTGTCTTCGCATGTAGTAAAGGAGACAGAACGAACCCTCCTGACATTATATTCGGCGCCACTGGGAAGATTTTCCATTGAGAAGAACGTCAGCGACCCATTCGGAATGTGTTTTAATTACTCCCCTGAGTTGCTTAATTTAGCTGCAGTTGAGTAATTAGCTGCATGTGTACAGATAGTTGACGGCTTCTGTAGTGCCGTGCAGAGTTTTCTGGAGAATGACGCTTGCCACTTTTGTTGGGTTGCCTCACAATTGGCTTATCTCTGATTACATCGTCTCCATCAGAAACTACTACAGCAGCTGTGCCTCAACATAATCAGCTTTCTTGAAGCATCACAGCACTAGTGTTGTTTTATCCGTCCTTTGATATTTCAGCTGAAAGAATGTTTTTGGGTATCATCTTTGATAGGAGCACCCTGGGACGTCTCATTGCGATAAGTGTGCCTGTGCGATGTTTCAGAACCTAGTTATATTTAAAGCCTTAGGGTGAAAAGGAGGGGAAGGAGTGGGTGAGGAGGGGAACCCGATGCTGACCTATTGCAAGCACTCCGAGGTGCCGACACCTCTAAGTGCTCAGCCAGTCAATCCGTAAAGAAACTGCCAAGACCGACGTCATTGACATTTATCGGCCGACGTTTCTTGCAATTTTTCAAGCCAAGTAATCTCTTTCACACCCTTCAGCCATGTCATACGGTGTCTACTTTGCAGATTTATCCATTCTAAAGGGGGCACGGGGAATAGAACTGGTCTCGATAGACTCATGCGAGACACATAGCCTATTCATGGTAGCTGATGATGCTGCGACTAAATTGCCCGCGGCACAACCAAATACCTATTCACCAATTACCTCCACGAATTTTTGCCACTATCCGACACCGATTCTAAGGCACCGGTGGTAACGATCCCTCAGTCTTGCTATTTGGTACTACTTAATGAAGAGATTTCCTGTGTGTAGAACAGCACACAGTTTAACCTATCAACCTAGTCCAGCAACAAATACACAAGTTTAAATGCATGCAACCATAGCTGCAAACCACTAGAATCAAACATGGTTCAGTTAGCTGGTTAACGAGAACCTGACAGGAGAATTCTCGCTTGGATCTGAACTCATTTTATCCAAATAAAATGTAAGCACAAGGACGGCAATCTCCTTTAATGCTTTCATTTTTAAGAAACGCATGTGTTATCTACAGTAGTAGACGTCATTATCACAGATTAACTCAAAATTAACTACCATACTTGGGGAGCTAAATTCCGCGGCAACCACTGAAATTCGTGACTCCAAAATTATATATGAACAGAAAAATTTTGGATGTAGAGGTGAATTTCGAGTAGCCCTTTATAGCTCAAGAGTGCTCACTAGCTCGGATAGTACAAGGTGAGTGGTAGCTAGTAATGTGTTGAAATATCGGTAGCTCGGGTGAGTTTATTGGTTGTTGGTCAGGTGGCCGTTGACCTGTTCGCCAAGCTTTGCAATTGGCTTGCAACCGTTTCATCGCCATAGGAGGAGACATCATCAGTGCCTACAACAAGTCAGCAGTAGCAGTCTGTGTACCGCTGATTATTTTCGAAAAAAAGTAAATAGGCTCAGTAAGGATGTATTTTGATTAGATTACTATATATGGTAGTCGAGGTTTGTTGGTGGTAGAAAAATCACAACTCTGCCGATCCATCTGCACTATTTTTTTGTTTAAATCTACTATCGGAAACACTCAGTATAAATTCTCTTTTACCCTGACTTTTAGCAAATCTGCTCAAGCTAGCTAATGTGAACCGATGGCAGTCACATCTAAATACTTGTGAGTCGAGTATGTTTTTTTGATTTCTAACTCCTTCCGTAAACAACTGCATTTCAGCAACCTTTTAGGACATGCCCAAATAGGTGAAACAATGCTATATTCAAACTCCCATGTCACTAGTTATCATGCGCATGCACCACTCAATTCAACAGGTACGCTTGCCGGAATATTGCACTAAATCAAACCCCTAGTGAGGCTGAAAAATTAGGATATTCACTCGCATGTGAATGATAAATGGAATAAATGCAAAGCCATGAGTTATTCAGTATCAAGAGGTTTTTATATATTCTTGCTGGTTAGAGGTTGCGCACGGCCCAAATCCAAACTGCGGCGCGCTTTTGGACTTGATTATCTATCCAAAAATGTATTCTGAAATTGTGTGCGTTGAAAATTAGGTGTTATTTGCAAGCCTTACCACGAATGTCTCGATTCGGATTAAAATTCGCGCTGTGGAGCTCTGTCTACTCTAGTCTAGTCAGAAGTACAGGACCTGGAGTTTCCAGTTCTTGGGCTGAATATTGAGGCGCTCATTAATACCACAAACCGTGGCAACGAAAGTTTTTTTCAGTGGTTGAAAATCTTTAATAGCTTTGTGTAGAAGGTTCCAGCTACAAAACCCACAAGATTTCTCAGGTTCATGTGGAATCAATTGGTTCAATGTTCGGTTAGGTTTGTTTAGGTTGCTCACTTTCTACTATTGATGAGACAAATACACTACATTCACCTCGAGAATACATCGCATTTATAAGTAAGTGAGATCCTGACATTTTTCTTGGTCGAATCAGCTGCAGACACTTGCAGTTTATTCATCGGTAACGACAATGGCATGGCAATGACAATCACTGAAAATACTGCGGCGGTCATCAGTAGATTATCTGCTACTTTTGCAGCATTTCTTTATTCCACAGATTCCTTACCACCTCGTTGTTACTTTCTAAACACACAGGTATTTTATGGGTACACGTTTGGGTGTCAAGCTGTTGCGTGACTAGCATCAAGCCAGTGACAACATCAACCAGTGACCAAAACGCAACACAGTTTTAACTATATAAGGTTGAGGAAAAGCTCTAACAGTCCAACGGCATCTTCGCCACATTAGGGCCTATCAAACGGACCATCCTTGAGTTTTCTCATTCTGTGAATTGACAAAAAATTGAATGCATGGAGGTGAGAAAACATATTTTCAAATCAGAACGCAGGTACAAATGAAGGTCGACTGAATTAAAGAGGTTGATTTCAATTTAGCCACATGTCACCTACACCGTAATTTGAGAATGGGCGTTCAACTTCGTCTGCTTCTGAGCACGATAGCTATGACAGTAAACCAACACCATCGGAGTTTTTCGGGTTAGGGAATGTATAAACAAAAACCTACCGGGGCTTCTCAGGGATCGTCCAATCAAACAGAAACCAAATGTGACCACGACGAAAGTGCATGCTTTCCCGTTTTATGGACATCAGGTTTCCTTTAAGTTGATGGAAATGACCGATTTTTGTTAGCAGGTCAACTGAGACCAAACGGAGAAAATGTCAAAATTATTCTCAATAGATAACTTAGAAATCCACTGCCCCACCTGGGCATGAGCATTTGAACCTTTCATTTTTTTTTCTCTAGTTCATTGTATCTTTATTGGTCGCACAATAGCCGACAATTGCACATAATCAGATGAGCAAATTACTAAAAAAAGTTTTAATGCAATTGGCGTGTCCACCACGCGCAGATAATACGACGTTCAATGAAGGCAAACGCCATAGCATCACCAACGCATGCCGGCCGTTGAATCGCTTTGATTTCTATTCGGTTCTTGTGCAAATCAGTGGCTGAAATGCTATCTGAAGAATCGAGGCACTCTGTTACCTTCTTAGCAAATAAAACACAGTGGTATCATTCTTTCGGCCACAAATTTCCCTTCATATCCTGGGACTCCTCAGGCGATTAAATCTATTCTAAATAAATTTTCCGCAAGCTAGTAGTGCGAGATTCTGTAATTTTCTGTTGTCTATGCTTAAAAACATCCATCTAAGAAGGCATCAGTGGAGGACCCGGTCAAAACGTCACCACGTGATGTGAATTAATGACTGAAGGAAGAACGGCATCTACCTTACGAGCCCCAAAAAGGGCGAAACCGGTTGTCGGCTGTCGAGGAATTTATCAGTAACCTTAGGAGTAGTGCATTACAAATATACATGTATCGTGATATCCCGAATATCGTAGCGACTGAAACATGAGGCGGCCTGGTGCAGCACATTCGATTGCCTGGAAAAATAACAAGCGACGGATTCAGCTGGGTTTTATTTGAGTCTCTCGCAAAGCCAAATTTGTTTGCAAATGAGCGTATTTCGCTAATGGCGTCATATCCTGCTTAAGTGTAAGTTAATCATGCTTCTGATCAGCTAATCGACTAGTGTGGAGGTCGCCGTTTCGAAACTTCATGGATTTTCCCTAGGTGAACATCCAGTAGGGATGAAACAGCTGTCGAACAGTGTTCTAAGCCTTTGAAAATATACTGACCTCACTTGCATGACAAAATGTCAGCCGAATGTTCCATATGTGTTTGGATTCCTTCAAGGGTTTCATAAATTTTGGAGTTTATTTTGAAAATCTCGCTTCATTTTGGTCTGCTAGAGTTTTCTGTGTAGCCAACTACCTTTGAAGACAGCGTGGACAATGTTCATATAATCCCTCAGATTGAGCCTTGGAAGAAATAATGAGCGGGCAACAGAGACCTGCACATGCTTCCTCCTCGAGTGAGAGCTTGAAGCCTACACTGCTGGACGTCAGCTACAACAGTATGTTGAACGTTCGAACAGTCAGATGCGGTGAAGTCAGGTGACGGGAAACACATCCGCTTGAAAGCATCATGCTAACAGTGATGCAGAAATGGTTGAAAGTGGCTGTGAGCCTTAAGTGTATCCAGAAATAACATGACTTCCAAAAGAGAAGCAACTGTTTGGTAATTGATCAGGTGGCTGTTGATGTGTTCTCCGAGCTTGGCAATTGAGTTGCAAACGTTTCGTCACCATTTAAGGAGACATCTTCAGTGCGTTGTTGGTTGGTTGGTTGGTTGGAGGAAGCAACTGTGGTCAGCTCTTAGTTAACTCACAACTCGTTTTGTCCTAACTGATCCTAAGCTGGTAACGGCACCATTTTCCCTCAACTTCAAAGTTTAAACACCCTGAGCTAACCAAATTATTCCACTACATGTTCAGTGTTTTTCATTCGAAACCAGACGTTTGTCTTGATTGCACACTTTTCTGCAGGAAATCGGCGCATTTATTACCAAACTGTCAGTTTCATGACTATTGTCGCTGAAAGTTTGTCACATATCACGCTTTAATTCAAAGCAATTCTTTATCTTCGATTTTGCCACCAGTAAAGCTAGAAGACCAGACTCAGAGAAGATCGATAGAAACAAACACGACTGGGGTCTAATTGCCTTCTTTGTTGACAGTAGCGATTCCCTCCTGAGGATAAAAAACGTGATTGGGTGGATCAGATTTGGGATCGTCATTTGGACGACCCGGATACGAAAATTACAGCCGTCAGACGGGCTGCATTTCGTCATTATCCTAATCCATTCAAGAATTTCAAGAATAAAGGAAAAACAAGAGTTATTAAGCAGTCTGACTGTAAACCAAGTAACTAAGTAACCAAGTAAACCAAGTAAACGACTTGTGCTTATTGAAATGAGCCATCCTATAGTAGCCGTTCATTTGGTCTGCTTTATTGCAGTATACTCATGTCTGGTTTTGGTATTGCTTAGTGTGTTCAAGCTATTGCCAAAACCAGACAAGCTGTCTGGTTTAGCGAAGCAAACAGGATTCGAGGTTCTATTAAAGACCCAATATTTATACATTCAGAAGATAAAATTTCTCATTTTAAGCGTACATTTGTGGACTCAGCACAAAAGGCGTTCTGGCTACTCAGTAACATATGCAGTACTGAAATTTAATGCGGTCTTGTGATCCCATTGTAATCATTCTGTTTCCAATAATAGCCTCTTAGAAACTCCTAGAAGCAAACTTTTGCACGTATTTGCAATCAGGTCACAGCTCAGTACTAAACGGTAGTGCGACATTCTTGAAGCACTCGCTTATCATGAAAACTACTAAATCCTTTGAATTTACGACAGAGTTACAACACAACGAAAAAACGTATTAGAAAGCATTTGTGGTTCACGTATCAAACCATCAAAAGATTTACACTTGTAATATTTCATCCAGTTTGGTGCTGTTTTTCACTACGTCACCTCAGTGTCAGAGGCACCCATGGTTACTCAGAAGCTATATATAGAACATATGTTTTATATGAGAGCCTATTGCGATTTTCCTGCTTCCTTGCCAAAGAGTAATGCTTTTTCTGCGTACCATAGATCAGTCATTTGATATTTTGGCTTCAAGTAGTTCGCTTCGTAGGTTTAACCCATTTGGATCGTTATTTTGTTCACTTCTGAGCACTTGATACCTGACTTCTTTAGCCATGACTAAAACTGTGGACTTCTCCACACAGGTGAAACTTTGTACCTCCCTTCTAGGTCCACCAAATTTTCCTCTCATCACAAAATGTTCACCGAAAACGACACGTCCAGTGTAAGACGGCCTTCGCATAAGCTGGAATTAAGCAGGTATTCACCCAATACCAGACTGCTTCTAAGAAAGTGGTTTTTACCACTGATTTTTTTCATTCTATATGATTTGTACCCTGTGGCCTATTTCAAGCATCTTGCTAGCTATCACAAAGACCTAGAAATGTTCTGCTACACACATTCACATCGGTGCTGATGGCCTACTGTCTCCAGTCGCTAAGCAGTTAGTGCTTGGAACAGAATAGTGCGCTCACAAGAGAATTTGTCAAACGGAAGGTCATCCGTTTTGACAACATGTATGTCCACGTGCACTTGTATTTCTCACGACTGGAAAGCTTATGGTTTCTGCAACTAGCTGGAAAGAGCTACTGCCATCCAATTTATACTAGACAGTCATTTTCTATTCTGAATAGTGGTGAGGTTGATTCGCATGGGCGTTTCATGAAGTAATTCCTTAAGGCAGCTAAAAGTGTGAGTTTGCGTTTCGGGCGCATATATTGGCGGAGTTCTTGGTCGGAGTTGCACAGATATCTGTAAACCGGATCGCCAACTATCGAAACGCTGTCTGCCACTACTGTCGAGCTAAGGATTGCGCTATCGCACCGGAGAATGAGTGAAAACATGGTTCTCAGAAGTTAAGACCGACGTTGGTCTTCCAGATTCGCAGCTCATCAACGGCATTAAGCAATGGAACAGAACCTGAATGAACCGACCTCTCTTGCAGACGATCGTAATTCATGTGCTGGTGACTCGTCAACCTACGGGACGAGTCCACGTAAACTTGTAGCGGTCACCCACTAGATCACGCGTCACAACCACTCAAATCACGTAACAATTTCTGTCCTAGTTGAAGCGCTACATTTTCCCATCCACCGACCACCACCTGCGACACGCGCAAGGCTTACTAACTTCAACCACATCGAGTTGTATTCATGTTCGTGCGATTATCAAACACGAATAGACACCCCTCTCATCACACCGCACGCAATAAATAGGCATGCAACTCAGCCCAGAAACACAGTGGTGCACACAGGACAGAAAGTCAACCGAATTCCATAAGTCTCACGGGCAACTACGGAACACGTATAGCAACTAAACTGCAGGGAAGACACGTCCCACGTCCGAAGCTTCACTCAGGAAATCTCAACAGTTGTCTTCAAGCAACAAGTTACTTTTTGGCCTACCCCCTTCTTGCAGTGCACTTATTTTTATCAGGCGCCCGTAACTTTTTTAACAATCATCATTCTGGTAAGACAAACATCTGTTAGTGCTTGTCACCTCCTGATAACCAACCTAATCACGTCATAACCAAACAACTAACAAACTAAAACATTATACAAGTGAACTGGTTCCAGCATCAAGTCATGTTCTGTGTGGAATTTCACCGACCTCGTTGATCAGGACCGTAAGATTCGCAGCGAATTCAGTATTCTACAAAACAGTGTGACATGCCGAACGGCTCTATGCATCCCTGTGACTGTGTGTAGATTTACAGAGCAAATGATGAAACGGAATAAAATTGTTATCCGAATTCATCATCATCATCCTCATCACAATCATCATCATCATCTTCATCTTCATCATCCTCATCATAATCATCATCAAAGACAGCAACATCTGTGTTGGCACTGGTGTTTCACTGCCGTACAACCATAAGTTTCGTCTAGTGATATATATATATATATATATA
>NW_008751716.1:733016-766148 GCF_000715545.1 Opisthorchis viverrini
CGGTAGATGGCGTTTCAGTATGCGTAGCACATGACCAAGCCATTGTAGCCGATGATGCTGGATGTTTTCTCGGATTGACATATATCCGCAGATCCGAACAGAATCTTATAACTATGTAGGCGAACCAACAGATGCCATGAGCAGCAGTCGCATCCAGGACCTAGACCACATCTACTAACCTATGTTCCTCTCCCTCCAACTCGTGGACTCGTAGCTATTTTAGATTGTAACTTCTGCTATCATGACTGAGTTATGTAAGGGACGTTATGGGCTAACTGAGGACTTGAATAAACTTTCCTCGTTGCTCCACCGGACAACGCCGTTCTGCCTTTGTAAACTTTAAAAAGCCAATTGCTGTCCTTTCAACCTTCGTTTTCTCAGAAGGCAAACCAATGGCTGTCTGTCGCTGGACAAACATTGAAATTTAGTGTGAAAACCGATAAGTTACCAAGTTACCGTATGCAACAACGTAATTTGGGGTTTACATACAAACCTGCGGCTATCAATGATTCCTTTCTGGGTGGATGAGAACCTTATTGGTTGAGCACTTTCATGACTGGGTTTGATTCAAAATGAAAAAAACCAGTGCTTAGTGTTTTCGGTTATGTCGTTGGAAGCTGGAGATTTAGCTATCGAAGAGGACCATTTTTTCTAAAATGAGATTCCGTTCCTCATGCCGGACTATTCAATTTTCACATTAAGTAAAAATTCCAAGTTTCGTTGCACAAAGTGTCTTTGATCAAAACCCCATGTCTACGTTTTCGTATGCTGGTTCTATTTGTTTCACTCATGATGCTCATTCATGAATCAGCCAATGGTAGAAAAGTACCACGCACTGCATCATATTGTCTACAAGGTGTCATGATTTCAAAGCTAAAAGAGCGGTTCATAGTATTCACACTTGTGGGTTTTCGTCGCATTTTATTCAGTACCCCTACACTTAGAACATCCAAAAACGTTTGGCCACCTACTTTCATGTCAAAAAATACACTTTGCTGTTTACTTATCATCTTCTAATTTTTTAAACCTGTAGCATGTTTTTAAAAATCAAACTGCGTGGGAATAGTTACACATGCTGGATAACACTAATGATCTTCGTAACGTGACAACTGGGGCTCGCTGTCTGCTTCGTATTACCGATAAGTAGGTTTGAGCAGAACGTGTTCAGCAGTTTTTGTCACTACCAGTCTGGATTCATTTCGAGTCTCACACAAGTAATCGACAGGTTTTCCCCTGATTGTCTCTTAAGATCAAATCAAAACCGGGTGGGATCAGCAGACTTGATATTAGAATGTGGTCAGACAGACTGCCTTTGTTGATCGAAGCTTTAGTCAGACAACACTTGCGGCATGTATATCGAATTCCGAGTGGCGAATGACAGCTGTGAACCCGTGTGCTTAGAATTACCGTCCTGAGACAAGTGGGAAAATGGATTCACGCAGTTTTACGTAAATGATAGTATCAAAGGCTACGGGAAACCGCTCTAAAATATTGATACGCTTGGCTATTTTATGCGATCCTCTCTAAAAATATAAAGCTGCTTTTGCTTCCGTTACGCCTGCTGTTTACCGATTTACCTATCAATATCTTTTTCCTTAGAAAATCATCTGCAAACCAGGAAATTCTGCATTGTGCATTACATCCGCTGTCTATTATTTAGCTCGTGAAAGCATTTCATGGGGTTGGATCTTGTGGTTCCAAGTTGTCCTTCATCGGGAAAGCATGACTAGACTGATCAAACTCTGTGTTGTTAAAGGTTACCTCCAGGGTTGCACTGGTAGACAGCTGACGTTGTCCACGGTTGATCACTAGCCCCATCCCAAGGTCCACCACCATGATCGTTTTCCATATTCATGAGTCTTCACTAGTTCAAACATCAAAACCTCCCACCAAAGGAGGGTTGGAACATCACAATCTTCCATTAAGAAAGGACGATCACTGAAGAACGTTGGTTACGTGACGTCGGACAACTTCGCCTCAAATTCTTGTTCTCCTTCATGCTGTAGCACACAGATGGATACAAATTTAGAAGTGAACTCTCGTGTCATCTTCCTCCCTGGATTCTTGGAGACTGAGCTTTGCCTGTTGCAAACTCAACTGTGTGTTCTCACCGACTGCCAACTGAGCTGAAATGAGCTCTTGGTTCTTGAAAATGTTTCGACCGAACCGACCTTCCGTTTCCTCCCAGCATACAAGCCGAAGCACCATGTCATCCATATAAATGTGAACCTATGGGTTCTCATAAGGTTCGTTCCGTTGTCGGGTATCTGGTGGAAATTTGCCTTTGGTTGGTTCCTGGTTTGGGACAACACGCGGTAATTTGTGAGGGAGACAGACACATAATGCAATGTCTCCGAGGGGTGTTTCTCTATTTAACTTCTAACATTCAATGCCATCAACCAGGCTCTACTGGCCACTCAACTTTAACGCGAGACCAACTTCAGAAAGTTCCAACTAATACGACTTTCATCGTAAACTGAGCGTGATGCATCAGAATTGTGTCTGATGGATTTTACTAACAAACAGATTGCTGGGAATAGACCTTTGGACTACAGACACAGGCCAGTCGATGGGTATACAATTCTTGTGTTTTCATCTACAAACGGTGGTGTATTATTGCGAGCTATCTTAGTGATGTATGCCTCCACATTTGCGGCTAGTGATATTAGGTAAGTCACGGAACACTATATCCTGCAACTTGTTCAAGCTTTCCGTTTGAATCCATCTCATCTTTTGAACGCCAGTTGTTTGAGAACATTGTCAACTGACATTTCCTGAGAGTGAAAGTTTAAAACCAGCTGACTGCTTACTCAACCCAGTGGGAATTCACCCTAAATTCATTCGCCGGTGCATAAAACACTTCAGATGTAATGACTTTCGAAACTAACTTTGAACAACGCCTGTCAAGACATATTTGTCAAACATTTTGAGCAAGTTCGAACAGGGCTGACTGTTGAGGGTGAGAAGTTAGCCGATGTTTGTGAGTGTGCCTGTCAGGATTTAACAGAACTGGCAAACAAATGGATCGAACAATGTCAGATATTAGGCAACCCTAGGTGCCGGTAGTGTAAATAACCGTCCTTTATGCCTAGAAATTCTACACGAATCACTTTAACTCATCAGTAACCTGGAAGGGAGAAATTTCACTGCAATTTAAGATATCCGGACAACAATTATTTGTGTGTTGTATGGGCTCACTCGAAGACAAATAAAGAACAAACTTTGTTTGTCAGTTGGATCAGTTCCTTTTCTCTTGTTTGGACATGAGAAATTAAATTACTCTTATTGGCTGGCCAATGATACCTCAAAATGACCAACTGTAGCATGAGTATATGACTCCTGCAAAACATTGTCCATCCTAGGACGCACGCGACATTTTAGTCACCAAGTAAGAAATTCCACGAGGGACATCTTTTGTCCCATCAAGTCTGAACAGCACAAGACACCAGAAGTCGAATGCAGGAAATGAACCGTGAATATCGAAGATTGTAGATACTTTCCACGTCTCTATTTCAAAAGCATGTGTACACATTACCACGGTGGGGTTCGATCGTCAAACAAAAGGCGCGTCGTTAGGTATTGAGCACAAGTCGCTGAAATTTTGTTCCACGATCTTACCCAACCGGCCACCCGGGATAAGTAAAGCAGGAGTTTTCAGCACCATTCTTCTCCATATCCATTGATTGATGAGCATAAACACCAGGTTCCACTATGTGTTACCACATTAAAATCTACCCAGGAAGAAAGTTTAGTGCAATTCACCTCCTGGAAAGTGCAATTAATTAGACACTTTATGAACTGTTGGAGGTTCATGTGAATGCGCACAAGGGTGACATGGTGTATATCTGAGAACGTCTTTTTAAACGGTAAACTGACTTTTACTTTTGCTCTGTGTATGGCTTTGATTGCTATCCTGTGCAACACAGCATTCTGTAAAATTTGAGTGAGTAACCACTGTGCAATAAAAACCCTCTAGGCGTCCTACATAGAACAGAATAATAAATTTACACAAAGCTTTCCTCGTGCTGAGTCATGCACACAATTCTGTTCCATTCTGGTTCAGAAAAAAAGAACCTGTCAGCACCAAGGTACTGACAGTTTTACGTCGGCGCCAATCCGTTGTTCTTTAGATGGGAACTTATTCGCCTTGTTGCCGCTGTATCTGAATATTGGGTGAGCGGTTTCACCACTCTTATGTGCGTCAAAACAGTTTAGTAAGAAAGACATCTGCAACGTGACTGGTTGTTGGCACATTGTCTGGAACTTTATATATTGGTCCTTCCGGGACATGTGTTGTGTTGTGGTCTGACTGCATTGCATTTGGTTGGCTGGCTCTACAGCTACCTCAGCAGAGGTAGTACACAAACGCGTACCAGTCTCCAGGGTACGTCATCATGTAATTTTGTTGAAATATTTGTTGATCAACTAGATCGATGGGACAGTATTGCTGAATTCAACTATTGACCACGTGATACTTGAACGGACATCTTCCTTCAACCCAGAAACAATCTTCACTGATTATCCGAATACATATTCCTCGATGATTACCCTACAAGCAACGACTGCATGTCAGAGGCCAGCACCCTGAACTTTCAATTTCGGTGGTGTTTACCGGGGTACTGTCGGTGAGGAAAATCAAGCAGTCTGGTTAATCTATCAGTTTTCCAGACCCTAACAGAGCAGGGGAAAAAGTCTACTTGAGGCTGGTAGACCGAACTGGTCCCGAGTGAATTAGTTGTATTTTATTTTTTCCCTAACCAGCTCACTGAGTAAAAACCCTGAGAATAGCCCTCATTTACTTGTTTTCAAGTACAATTCATCGGAAAATTACATCACATCAAGGCCATTTAGCAACAGAAACCGTTCTCGCCTGTTTTTTCCACGTGGTCCTTCATTGGAAGAGAAGTATAATTCGTTGTCCAGTAGGCCAAAAATGACAATGCCACCAAAACACATTCCCTTAACGAGTTTCTAGTTATTTCAGTTTGTGACGCGCTGTCGTCTCACGCTCTAAGTTCAGTGCTATAGAGACTCTCTGTTATCATCTGTTCATTGGTCGAATTGATTATTGGTCCTGTGGTATTTTCAAAATCTGTGGTACACGCAGATAATTAGCCCTTAGTCATATTTATCACTCACTGTCGAGTAATTCATGTGAAAGGTTCGTTTGGTAAATGATAATTGATGAACCGATCACGGAATAACCCGATATTGCCGCGGCAACCTCCATAATCCAATACACTTTAACGAGGCTTCTACTTGGGACACTCGCAGGTTGGCAAATGATCAGAGTTCTGACAAACACAGACTCCTGGTCCCCACATTTAGCATCGGGGCACATAAGGCGACTTGTTCTTTTAAAAGATGAAATTCTACTGGTACTTCCCACCGTTGACCGCCACTGCCTTGAGGTTAAAATGTTGAGCCAAAGGTTTCGGTTTTGAGCCCTAATCGTCCTTTTGTCTAGGTTATGCCTACCTTGAAGCAGTGCAACACGTATACAATCATGACTCCCATAACTAAAATACTTTTATGTCACATGGGCGCTTGCCTGATGTCGTCAACTACGTCGACTTAATTGCTGCATAAATCAGGGTGGGTCAGTGGTAACAGGCTGCCGTTGCTACCTCCCTCCATCCTGTTTCACATATCCACTCTTCATCCTCTCCCCATTTCGTCGTTTCGGGAGTCTTTATAGGTCCAATCTTGCTGATTAGAAGATCTATTTGCCGCCCTTTGCTCCAATATCTTCACTTAAGTCTGTGGTGGTATCATCAAATCTTCCAAATCGCTCTACCACCCACAGCGCTCCTCTGACGTTAGCACTCTGGAAACAGCTGAACAGCAGGTTTTTCTTGTATATGCATTAGACTCCTTTTCTATCAAGGTGTGCTGTCTCTCACCAGTGCGGTGGCAGGATGGCGTAGTTTGTTAACCTCGTCCACCGTTTTCAGATAACTCTCACATGTTAGGTAGGCTTGATTTAAGGATATATTTTAGCAGGATCCCGGTCTACCGTATGAACAATTAAAGTTGAGGCGTTAAAGATTCTCAAAGATACAAGATTAGGGTTGATGCCACAGATAGAATGAAGTGTGTGGTGGCAGATGTCCAAATTGACCACCTCACGATTGCTTAGGCTGGTCGCCTAACGGAGATGACTGAGTGTTGGTCATAGGTTACCTACAAAAGATAAAGATGGCCACATCCACAACTGCCATTGGTCTAGAGATGCTGCTCATAGGTTGCTTGGTTTCATCGACAGACACCAGTAGCTCTCGTAGTAGAGTAGTGTGTTTTACCTGGTGGAGTGAGGTACAAGTCAGTGCGTCACCACAAAAACCTTAGCAAAAGTGCATGGTCTTCCAGGATCACCGTCTTGAAATTGGAACACCGTTAACTAACGCAGCCCAAATCCAACCGGTTGTTTGCATTGCACCGAATCAGAAGAACGCTTAGGTTGTAGTAAACCAGACAGAAATTCGAAATTCTCTGCTGTTTGTGAACGCAAGGGACGCCTCCGCTGTCGTTCGTCCAGCTATGAACCCGATCAATATAAGCGAGGAGCACGGTGGGGATCATTACCCAGGTTAGAATCGTTCACTAACACAAAGCCATGCATTAAATCATATACCGAAGCATATGAAAGTTGAGTTCAAAGTCACCTCGTTTGGCACCTTGAATAGTCTTAGCTCACTCCAAACACTTTACGGCATTCTGTTACGCATGACGCAATGCATCGCGCAGCACACACCCAATTTTGGCAAAAAAACGTTACTCTGTGATGAGACCACGGAGATCCTATATACCGTACTGGATGAAGAAATGGCTTGAATGTTTCAGATAAAATGTAGCTGTAATGCGCATCGCTGACTTCTCGTAAACTATCAGAAGAGTCCACCTTGATGTAACAAACGCAATCAATAGACCAAAGTCGATTTGGAGTCAATTTGCTGTGGGACAAGTAAAGTATACTGTCTAGAGCAAAATATATCAGTTTTCGATGCTGAATCTGATTAACTTACTCAATAATCTTTTGCCTAATGACTTTATTGAGCTCGATCATACATATACCCCGATCAGGCCCGTTTCTGAAGTAACTTGCTTGAAGTTGAGTGTCATGATCAAACATTTGTCATGCTAAACTTTGTGGTGTTGTTCTATCAAGTTGTCTTCCTTGTAAATCCGTCTGCTGGAACAGGTCCATCTCATCAATTTTCCACCTTTAACAGACGTGTAGTTGCTACAAATAGGACAGGTGGCACAACAAGAAAGCGCGTCGTAAAGCTTCTTGAAAAGATTGATCGGACTCACTACACTATATTTTGAGACCTCCAGTTTTATAAACAAATTATTTAGCCTGAGGACGTTGCAGAAAACCGACAACAGAAAAACAACAACTTTTTCATAGATTGTTACGGATCAGAATGATGCTCGAGGCTGCTTAGGGAGCCACTTTTCTATGCATTTTGTGAAAAAGTGCTCATTTGCATTTTCAGTGAATAGGCTAGGCAAGCCCGGATTCAACGGATGACTGACACACCGGCGTCCAGTTTGGCTTTTGGTTGGATTAGTTTAAAGAGGCTGGCCTACTGGTCTTATTAATGACTCCTTGGTAGGGAGAGAGGTTTGATCTAAATCGCGAACTACGGTCATTCTCGAGGACGACGAAACTTAAGAAGGAGCTCGATCGAAAAGCCTCAGCGACAGCCGGAGACACGATCAGACTAGCTATGGCCACTCCGTCATCACGCGATCATATTGGCCCATTTGGTCACTTTGGTCAATAGGCGATCGTCGTCAGTATCGAATTAGGCATTATCTGGCTCGCCACAGAGGGGGTTTTGATGGGCACAGATGGGCGAATTACAGTATAAAAAATAACTTCACTGCGATTTGTTCTCTACGAATGGACTCACTTGCACCTTTTGATAAAATCTGCCATTGCACATAATGAACGGGCAATGAGGCGTCTTCAACCACAAATCGACTATACATGGACGCCTTCTGGATGACCAGAACCCATTCCATTTCGCCTTAACTAACAATCAGAATGAGGTTATGGTCAGAGATAAAACTGCAGGGTGATTTCTTATGCATGCTTGAGTGTAAGCCTGTAGACTTAGAGTTCTGGGTTCAATTACCTACGGATTGTGTTAGCATGGATAAATCGCACCTCCCCAAAAATGGAAAGCAGCAAAATGCTTCTTAGTTGCAGAACTGTCAAACGAACTGTCAAACGCGCCCCTCTACGAGAAACCGGTTGTGTTGAGAACGAACAGCCTGGCACTCTTAATGGTAGTGTGGATGTGTTGAAGATGACAGCCTCTGCAGTGAAAAGATGCACAAACCGTGTAACTTGTTTTCGGTGAATAGACTTTTGGAGAATAAACAAACGCACCATGAAATTGAGTCCTCTTCTATTAACGACCTAAACAGGTAGTCAATCACCAGCTTGAACACTCCCTTTCTGGAAAAATCTTGGTTTCCATTTTGTTTTTCGTATCGGAATAAGTTGATTCATTAGTTCAAGTGTACAGCGCCGAGGACACTGCTAAACCGTGAAACGAGCCAAACCGTTAAGACTGTAGTTATCATATGTCAATAGAAAAATCTAAAAATCTAAGTACTCACGGTAGTACGGGTATTCTTCGCAGATGAATCGCAATGAGACTCTGCTGGATGAAGTCGATATAACTCAATAATTGACTTGAGAACTTTCTGACTGAAAGATTCGTAATTCAAACCCAAACTCGGCATCTACAGTGCTCCTGTCTCTACGCCTGAGAAACCTGGAATTATTTCAGCTTTCGTGCATCTTTCAAGTAGTGCCTAGCTAGGGAACGAAAGGGTGTTACAGCTGAACGACTACCATTACTTACAGTGGTGGATACGGACAAAAGAGCTTTGATATACATAGCCACGTGATGAATTTACACTCTCTTCGAATTTACTCACATCCATAAGAACGCAATTCAGACTCACTGGTGAGAAAACCACACTCTAAACTCCTGCAAAAGCATAATTATTTTCCGTGCTGTAAATGGACAGAATCCTCCTGCGGGGTTTGAGACAACACTAATCTGGGGTGCAAACGAACCCCTGGTTTCTGATGAGACACAAACAGAGCAAAACCAACTGCAAACTAAAGCCGCGTTTCCGTCAGCAATAACAGCACGTGTGTTATCGGATTCAGGAATACGGGCGAGGAAGCAACTCTTGAGCATTCCCACGATATTAAAGATGGTCCGTTCTAGTTGTCGGGCGAAAAATTAATTTCTATTCTCTTGTTGCCAATTCTGAGCTTGGAGGTATTTTTAAAGTGGGTGATTTTAAAACCACGTGTCAGTTGGCGCTGTTTTTTACCTGGAGAAAATGTAATTTGTGGACAAGTTTGAAGTCTTCAAACCTAATCGATACTTAAAAGTCATAGAGCACTGTACAGCCATTTCGACTGAAATGAAAACGCCAGCAATACAAATTTGAAGTCTTCCCACGACCCTGTAGATAGAACTCGGGCATTTACAAGACACGACCATAATTTGGAACTTGCAAACTTTTCGCTTTTACACTGCAAAATATAATTCATTCTCGAATTTACCGAGGCATGCACTACTGATTATTTCAAGTAGGAATGAGACAAACCATGTAGTACTTCAGGGCTATTTCACTCATGCTTGTTTTACCTCACAGAATGAAAATACAGGTCCCAGAGTATTTGAATCCATCTGAAGGAGGCCAAACAGATAGAGTCGGTGCAATCTTATGACTACTCAAAGCGATAACCGAACGGTTCACGAAGCGAGGTAAAAATATACCGGATGCCGAAGAGGGGTCATCCTCAGAGGTAAAGCCCAATATTTTAGCGACGTGGTTTTTATGAAACCGACTTCCGGATACCTTGCGGAAATTTCTTTGGGTCACGAAGTAGTCCTTGTGTGAAAACCAATAAGAAAATATTCGAATGAACTCAGATGCTTGGTTTGTTCATTCACTAAGGCGGGCGAAGTTTCTCAGCTGTAGACATTGAAACAAGCGTGCTTCACAAATTATTCGGACCACGAAGGACAGAAACGTCTGCAAGCAACTGCATCAAGCAGACAGGCAATAATTAGCAAAATACGCTCATTTGCATGTCAATCTGGTTTTCACGGGAGACCCAACTGAATTTGATGCACCAGGCTGCTTCATTTTCCATTTGGCATATTAAGCAACTATCGCAATATGAGAAGAGCAAAACCGGTCCTGGGTTATTGAAGAGTCTTCAGCAACCTCATGAGTAGTTGGTTACGTCTAAACGGATGGTAGATTTTACAGCAGATGAGCGCTTGTGACTATCGCTTCAAGTTTGAGAAATGTCACTCTGCATAACGATGAAACATTGTATCTATCCCTGCCATATTCTAGTTGGGCTTCCATGAACATCATTTTCCACCCTAGCTGAGTTTTCATCGTGGTTACTTGCTGTTTCTACGGTGTGTTGGCTGTTGAGGATTAGTTATTAAATGAACGACACAACTAGTGAGCCGTGACCCCGAATAACACACATTATTTCTTGGTCACGTGCGCAGTCGCCTAAGGAATCCACTGTTTTGCTGGCAGCGTGCGTGACCGAGGCTTGTCTGGTGCGGCGTGGTGACAATGAGGCAAAATCCAAGGAAACTACACAACTTGCAATAGTTCAAACTCTTTTTTAAGGGAACATCATCGTCCTCAGAAAGTTAGACTATTCGTTAGGTGATTATATTTATATTTAAAGCTTTATTTGCAATCGTTAAATTTCAGCAAATGACATAATCAGATTATAACCCAGGCAAGGGGGAAGTGGGGTCGAAATCAAGTGACAAAAATTAACGAAGCTATCTGACTCAGGGGAAGACTAAAATAATTAGTAAAGCCCTGATTTTTCCCAAGCTGATTGTACAGATTAACTCACAAATGTAATTCTAGACCGTTACAGCATGAGTGACAGATATCTCTTGGCTGTAGATAAATTAGACGTAGCGTTTTTGAGGAACGGTTGCTATAGTAGCGGTATGATGGAGTGAAGGCGTATTCCATTGCATTCCGTTTGTATGGTACAAGGATAACACTGTCCTCATTTGGATATCATAGTTCTGAGGGGCAATTCTGGTCATATTTCCCTTAGATTTGGGTATGTCTGCAGCTATCCACTGATACACAGTTTTTCATTTGAAATTTTGTCTTGTCTGTCCTGGAAAGCTATGTATCGTTGTGCTTGTCGAAATTTCAGCACAGACTGGCCTCACTTTCAGGGTGAAATCTAAAGTGAGAAATTACCGAACCTTTTCACTCTACCGCTGATGCAGCATGGTTGGTTGAAATGCACCGTCAAGGCTTGTAGGGAGAGATGAAACTGGTTTTATGGACTAAACGTGATTGTACTGCTGGACGGAAAAGAAAGGACGAATGCCTGGATGGTAGGAGAACTAATTCGGCCAGGGCATAGTGGACCACATGTTAACAGAAGTATAAACAACTTACAATTAAGGAAGTACGAAGAGTCGTGAAACAGATACAGACGGATGTGAAGCTACTTTTCTGTCAGGCAGAACCGTGATTTACAATGCAATTAAGGACCCGAGGGTGTTGACAACCTTGCTGGTCGTGACAGCTCCCAGGAAGGAAGTACGGTGGAAAGTTATTATACGAACCACTAAGCAGAGATCAGTATCTTCTCCGAAAGCCATTGAGCATGGAATTTAGCTCGTGCTGTGAGAGAAACGTGAAATCTAAAAAGACTAAAATACAAGCCAGCCAAAATTAATATAAAGCGTTATCTTAAAACAATTTCTGACAACTGGTCATCACTGGTTCAACAGCCACAACAACAACCGAGGTCGCTACATGACAGATGGATAACCCTACACTAGATGATCGGTTCTCAAACAGTATCTCTTGAGTGCTTGGATCTTCCGTTGCACCGTCACAGGGAAGACACGTGATATAAACACGTTCGTCACTCGCTGTTATCCGAGTCTGGCGTTCCGGCTTCATGTCAGCAACAAGCAGTTGCGTATTTCACGATATTCAGAGTATTTTCATCCTATATCTTCCAAAAGTGAATGACGATTAAGTTTCATGATGTCCAGAGTTGTTAGTTTCTTAGATAACAGTTCACCTTGATTTCGGACTCAGTTAAAACTAATCGCGAAGAATGCGCGTCACTGTCAAGACTGTGTGGGAGAGACTAACTGGCAGATCAGTTGCTCGTTTTTGTCCGGCTAAAAAAACGGAGTATTCATCCACCTAGTAACCACTAATGACGTTTTCGTTTCTCGGTCGTTAGATGCCGCGTTTCGCTTCGTTGTTGGATTTATTCTCGCAGCTGTTGCTCACTAAGCCATCGATTACAGTGTACGCATATTCACTCGTTTGCACTCTGCATTTCCCCATCTGTTGAGCTGAGACACCATGACAACTCTTTGCTACGAAATCCCAAACCATTTTCGGTTGGGCTCCTGCGTTTTTTCGCGGGTACTCTTGGCAGCGTTAATACTGTCCGGATGGGTCGAGATGCCCATGAACAGCGGTTCTCTTTTACTTCCTTTGCTGTGTCTATTTCACGTGGTTGTGAATTTACCACGACGGAGGGATAAAAATCAAACACGGTGGTCCTCATAACACTTCGCCCAGTCTCCAATAAATCATTTTCTGGAGTCCTAGATTGCTTCCCAATGTTGGAACGCTCAGATGATATCTGAAAATAGGCTTTTTTCAACCCGACATGACAGGATTATTCTTGGTTGATGTGACTTTTCTTGTCTGAGTGATAAGAGAGACCGATATTTATAGTCCAGGTGTATCAGTCGTCAAACGTCACACTGATGAAAAATGAATCTGATGAATAACGGAATATATGTATACCAAAAGTCAGACTGGCAGACAAACGGGAAAATACTAATCAGTCGAGTGCAAATTCGTAAATATGCAAATGGTATAATATAATGAGGATGAACAGGACCTAAATTCCAAAACAGAAGTGGGTGGAGCATGGATCAAGTTACAAACGTATCTGAAAGTTGTGGTCACTGAAAAATAGACACGGTAATTTACAATAAGTGCAATAAACGAAAACCTCACAGATCGGAGTGTGCAGCTGTGTACTTCAGAGATGGAGGAATATGCTGGGGGTTATGAACACACTTTTGATCAGAATGACTCCTCTTAGGTTCATCCAGTAAAATCGCTTCAAAATAATTTAAGCGATTCTCTTGTTTGGTAGTATCCTTACATAACGTAACCTGAGGCTTGTGTAGAACATAATGATTGTTCTATTGCTTGGAAAGAAGACGAGGTTTTGGGGAACATTTTTATTGTCCGGAATTTCGGACTTGTTGTTCATCTTCCCATTCCTACGAGACCCGTCCCCCCCTCTAATAGAACTGGATTCCACTGACTTCAATCGGCCTTTTGGACTTGTCACCCACATTTTGCCGTTGCTTTCTAAATTGTTCAGTGCCTAAGGTGATGCGCAAATTATATCCACTTGGTCCACCAAATATGAATGTGTTGGAGGATCACAAATTCCGAGAGGTAGTCAGTGAGTCAATGCTGTCTTCTCAGGAACAACTGCAACCTTTATCCATCGGTGAATAGTAAAGCTTGTGATCCAAAGATTAGAATGTAGACGCGAGATGTTATGAAACCATACAAGTCACAGAAGGTTATCCAAAGCGAACAAATTTAAATAGCGTCCAAGTCAGCTGGAAAGTTTAGCAGGACTGAAGAGATCCCTTCGCAGAATAACGTGCGTGAAGCTCACGTCAATCTACCTACTAGGGACGATACGACAAAGCCCTTGGATGAAGAGCGATTATATTCGAATGGAGAAGCACGCCAGTTTAAGTAAAGCTATGTGACATTCTAAGATGGCCCTTGTTTCCTTCGCATGTCTCTGATGGAGAGATGAATTCTTGAATGAAGCGTAGGAAGAAATGCGGAAATTCAGGTGTTCAGTTTGTCTAATGGTTACGTTTGGTATGACGTTCTGCATACTAGGAAACTGGCTGGCAATCCCAAAGGGAATTCAGGTAGGCAGTCTAGTAATCAGGACCGAAATTGGCCTTCTTCTTCTTCAGTCGTGAAAAATTTCATCACCAATCATGGCCATATACCGTAAATGTATCCGAATTTTCATATCAAGAACGGTATTTTCTTAGCTTCGGAGCATAGAACCATCACGGATCGAAAACCTCAGAGGAACATCGGCCCTACCAACGAACGATGAAATCATATACAAGACTGGATAACCAAGATGCTGCACAAGACACCCCATTTTTTATTTAGTACAGTACTCGAGATATTGCTACATGCCTTCTTGGAAGGAAACCGCTCATTAGGTTAATGAAAGCTGTTTGACAGCTCACGACAGATTTTGTCCTTTTTGCTCCTAAAGTGGGCACAACTCCCGAATCTTTTTCCATTCAAAATTTCGTTTTATTTGAACTCACTCGTACGCAATTTTCGAAGTATGTTCACTTGCACACTCATTTGATTTTGACAGGGGAGAAACAAATGAAGTTGAGCGAATCTCTCAACTGCGACATCAGTCTTCAAAAGAGTTTACTAATGAACAAGGTTGCCCTATAATTTAGTTCATATGACATATGACATTCATATGATATCGCATTATAATTAAGTGACGCGAAGTACCACGGACTCACAAACGAATGTAGTTTGCGAATCACAAACAATATGGGTACAAGTAAACCATAAGGTTGACTGGGGGAAATTTGGTGTTCGCGCCAAGTTGAAGAATCCAAATCACGACAAGACTGGTCGTGCACTTTTGAAGAATAACTGGCAACCGTGAGGAATATTTTTTGTCTGGTATATATTTCTGAGTTATATAAAATATTATTGCTCGCGGTGAACCGAGTGATCGCATTTGTCCTTCTATACCATTAACCTATGTAGAAAGAATGTTTGGTAACAGCCCTATCGAAATTCACCACTGTTCCAGAAAGGTTTGACAAACCATCGGTGGGTTTATTGTATTTGACACAAAAAGTTCGTCAGGCTAAGTGAGCAAGTAAGTAGTTTGACTGAGTTTTAAGGCAGCCAGGGAACCATTCCGTGAGATTTCTTATGACAGGCCGACTTGATCACCGCTGGGTGTAAGTCTGACGTTCCAGTTTGTTGTTTAGTGGGGATGACTAAAATTCACGATAGATTGGTCAGATAGATTGGTTCATGTTGAGACCGAATTTTGTGGCCTTGCTTCTTCTGAGCAGGGCACACCAATGGAATACTCCTCTTGAGTGTCTTTCACGGATTTTGTTCGCCTGTGTTCGTCGAGGTGTTCCGGGCCATTTTGTTTGGGGTTGGAAGTGGGGTATTTAATTGGATCTTACTCTGCTTGGATTTCGTACTTTTAGACGCAGACCATTTTGCTGCTCACTGCACACCGCCTCGTATCATGTCGGCTGATCTAAAACTGCTCTCCACACGCCCTCTATTCCATTGGCGCTGGGAGGCTTGGCGATTTCCAGCGCCTCGCTCACAAGTCACTGTGGTGTGAATCTCAATCCTCGTCTTAGAACGCCCACATTTTCCAAATCTATCTTGTGTCCGGTGTCTATTGCATGCTCTTCCAGCCATAGGAATTGGTTCCCTGACTGTCTTAAAACCCAATCAACCTATCTGCTTACTCACTCGACCTGACGAAGCTTTTGTGTCAAAAGTGAAACAATGTCCAGCACTAAATCCACCAATGGTTTGCCAAACCTTTCTGAAACGATGACTACTCAATCGGTCCCAAGCATTTTTCACCACTGTTCCTTTTCGAATAATTGGATAACTGGGAGAAGGTAAAACGATGGCATCTTGTACACTAAAGCGTACAACGTGGCTAATGGTGCACCATCATTCTCCCCTAGTTACATGTAGGTGGGAAATTAAATCCAACATGGTTCAGACCAACATTGCACGACATCACACGTTGAGAAGCTATTAGGCGCTACACAAAACAATTCATCTGGGTCACGTTAGTTAGTCTGGAGGTTTAATAACGTCCACTGTCATCAAATACTACTTTATGGTAGAACAATAGCGTTTGCTGCTGGGGGAAATCCAAATAATAGGAGGTGCAAAGTGCGCATTAACAGACCCATCGAATGTTGGCAGGAGAGGAAATGGAAAACCCCTATACCCTTATCACATGACCTGTAGGTTAGCTTGGAAAATGAATGTGTTGGCGGTATAAATCACAGTTGCCATGCCACCGTACACCACAATTTATCCCCGCTGTTTGTGTTCGGGTACTCTTAAGTTCACAGATCTTCAGCAATACAGTGAAGCTTTTGCTAGATCGTCAAAGAACTGGTTTTCCTCGGATTGTTCATTTTTTATGCCATTGAGTGACCTACTGGACCCCTGTTTGACACATCATTAGTTGTATGGATAAAAGCTGGCTGAAGAGGCGTTGATAGCCACTCTCAGACCTGGTTTGTAGGCACTCAGAAACATCATTCAGACCCTAGAAGCCAGCGGCCTCTTTCCCGACAAAATACCTTTTTCAGTTAATCATCGTTCGAGCTGTTCAACACAAGCACCATCCAGGCCATTCGGGCTAATTCACAATGGAGGTGTAAACACGCCCTTTTGTGTTCTGAACCAGTTGTCCAAATGTAGAGAAACTGAAGTTCCCATGACTGTCGCTTTCTTCCTGTCCGGATACGATTCTTGTAAATCGTCACTACCAAGAAGGGAAAGCATCGGTCTCAACTTTTGCTCTTATTAGAGAACACCAGCAGTGTATATCACGCCACGATGCGCACTTGCCCTTTTGCTATAACTCCAACTCCAAGCGTCGCACCTCCAAGAGAGGCCATGCAAGTGAGCAAGCACTTCCAGGCGGTGCCAACTCCCAGAAGACAATATAGCCGGTCTTAGTCGTATCACGTGAACTTCTTTTAGACCATTATATGCGACCATGGTTCCTAACCGGCAGATTCAGAATTGTTCCTCCTTAGAACAATGGCTCAAGAGGATGCTATGAGAAACGAGGACTTAGAGTTTGAAGCATCACTACAGGAACAGTGACTGTTGGGTACATTCACCCTCCTTGAAATATTTGGTGCTTGTCTTATCATTCGTCAATATTCCATTGGGCACGCGCGCACACGCTTTCAAATTAGGGGGTCTTGTGGACAGTCACAAGCAGTCTTTTATGGAGGAGGTCAGAGTACAAGACATTCAGTGTCGCAGTACAATTTCAGAGCTCATCTAGCAAAGTCTAACATTCTTTCCGGATAATCGACTGAAAACGGGGAAGTAGAGTATAATCTAAGTACTCATAATCGGCCGGAACGCCATCCGGAAGAATGGTTGTCTACAAAGATTTGAATCCGTCTCCAACATATCTTCGGGCACAAAGAGTTAAGACGCACTTGGCGGTCCCCATTTGTTGTGCAGAACGTTGTTTAATACCGCTATCGACGGGCAGGTGCAATGCATCAAACTGAGCGTGCTGCGTCGGTTTTTGGTTATCTCTACTTCAGAACGGATTCGGAACTTACTTACCGCACAATGCGGAATCAGCTAGTTCCGTACCTTCAAAGGTTGCAGTGAACTTCATCATTCATTTATTTGTGCTATTTACAAAACTAGCAGCATCTTGCTTTTAACTTGTGTGGTTAATCAGAGCTAGTGTCAGCATTGTAAGATGACTGTAAAGCAAAGTTCAAGATCAGTAAACTGCCCATGAGTGTGATTCTGTCGAAGCACGTTTAGCTGATAGAAATGCTGCTCTTGGTCCATTGCTGCATTCCTGGCTAATCTGAAACAATCGTTATGATAGACAGTTTTTCTAACTACCGATAGTATGTGTTTGCTTTGGAAGGTGGGATTTTGAGCCCACTTACCTATGCCTATCAGGCTCTTGAATTTGTTCTCTATCTCCCTTCATTAACGGTCGTCCACACTAGCTGCCTCGGTGTCTTGGTCACATTCGGATGAACAATCTATTTATTCCATGTCCACTACACCCACGCAAAAACCAACATATTGGATCGTATGAACTACACTTGCCTTCGTTGGTGCGCCTCACGTGAGGCGTTTGGGATTCTAGCAGTGAAAAGTATCACCCGAATTTCGCGCGCCAATTTGGAGGGAACATCGGCAAACTGGGTACTGTGCATAATCTCCGTCAAATCATAAAGTGGCTCGCAGTTTGCATAGTGATTTCAACCGCCAAAGTATCAAACGTTTCAGAAACGTCCACATACGTGTCCATTCCACTTGAATCCACGACACTCTGCCTGGTGACCGGTCTTCTGGGTAATTTTAAGAAATCCGAACAGACAGTCTGTGGATTCCCAAATCCAGATCAGTCATTTAGCATGATCACTAAACGTCACCACAAAGTTCAACAACATTGCTTTAGTTTCTGGCCCTTGTGTCTGCCCGAGCTTAGTTTACCACAAAAATATAATCTGTAAAGTACAGCCTGGGTAACCTTAAACCAGGTTTCACGTCAGCACCGTGGTCATCTGCTAAGCGTACGGCGGCCCTAGCTACCATAGAGCTTCCATCGTATCTTCATAACTTTGTCGGTTTCTCTGACAACACCTTGAATTCAAACGATAAAAACATGGATTTTGTGCTCCATATCGTTCGTTAGCACAAGTAACTACCTTGAAAAGAAGACCGAAGCGCTGCTGCTTGGCTGGATTTGTGGGCCGGTCCCAAAAGTAAAGCGTAAAGACAAACCCATCCGAGACCTTGTGGAGTATTGGCGGTTCGAGTAGCTAGCCCTGCAACTGTCATAGGTCTCCACTGCCTGACTCCTCCTTACAAATCTGAAAGACAAATCATGCTAGTTTCGAAGCTGTATTGAAACGACTAATTTTTTCTACATACTACTTTCAAGCAGTTTTCCTTTTTCTATTGAGTGTTTGCACCCTGCCGATAGGTAAACCGATGAGACAAATAAGGGAAAAGGAATTCATGAATGGATTTCAGGTAAACAAAACGATCATCCGCTGAAGTGGACATCCAAATAATATTGAATATAGTAAGTTAATGTGGATTGCGAGTGAGTGACAGTTCATTCTGGCTGATAACTGTTTAGAATGAGAACGGATAGGACCAAATAGAAAGTCCGTCGGAAATTCCGCTGATTTCCATCTGAAAATTCTGGAAAAGCCAAGTCAGTAATTAGCCACGATCATCCTGGCAATCCTACTGCATCTAAATGCGTATTTTGTAGATATGGTTTGGTTTAATCCTGTTTAGAAAGGAATTGAGTAGGAAACGCGCAAACGGAATAGAATATGTGACAGCAACTTGGCTTTTAAGGGCAGATAGTCTTTAAATTCTAGCTTAGACTACTGGATTCAACAATGCCCACTTATTTCACACGCAGAGTTTTGGCGAACATGTTTCTTGCTATCGCACACCGGAAGCGAGTGAAATCGAGGGCACTGAGAAGGAACAAACGCTAATGCGACCATCGTATCAGTTGACCAAGTTTATACTGCGAATTTACGTAAGTTTCAGAAACAAAATGGTCGCACTCAGTCACAATGTCACCGGTGCGCTTACACCAGAACAGAGACTCATAGAGGGGGTTTCATATAGGAAGAATGTGGAGAAAGAGCGAAAAATCAAACATTTACATCGACTAGCGTGTGTTGGTTAGAGGAAATAAACTTGACCATCATGTATATGTAGTTCAATAGTCTTGAAATGAATGGCTCAGACACGATTCAAAAACTATGTCCAACGTTTTCTGGACATTTCCCTGCCATTTTCTCCCAACATTCTATCTGTTGGCATTTCCAAAAGCAAGGAACAGCAAATGTTTAACCCCAGCCTCTCTTTCAGGCAGTAAATCAGCCGTCTATACTGGGTTCTTGATTCTGTTCGAGGATGAGCGCTACTGTTCTTAGCTAAACTGAATCGGGTAGTACGGTGAGGAATATTCAATATTGCAGCGGTTTTTCTGGCAGCTCCACGAATACACATTAGGCACGCACGTTCAGTCCTTCAGTTCTTTGGCACTTATGTTATTCTTGCTGCTCTTCAGCCGTCTCTTTTAGAAGTTCTCTTTAGAAGAGACACTGGCTTTCCTTAATCAGCGGAGGTGACACAATGTATGAGCCACATTCATTCCTTCACCAAACATAATGATGTCAAGTTTTGCGTGCTTGTCGGAAACAGTGAAACAGTGTCATTGAGCTCATCAGAGCCCACCTTATTCCAACATGAATTCATCATATTGTCATACAGCTGCTTATATGCATTCCGCAGTTCTTGACGGGCTTTGCTGCCAAACAAATGTAAGAATGTAAAACAAGTTCACTTGCTGGACAGCACACTTGATTTTGGTGGCCTCCATAAGGGAGTTTCACCTCCAATAAGAAAGGCCTTTATATTATAACCCAGGGATCCAGCATCCATGGACTGAACTTCACAAATATCCAGGCAGAATCGCGAAGCATCAGCAGAACGAAGAAGAAACATGCTATGGGTAAGAGGATAATGAACCAAAACATGCACACTGAGCAAGGGAACGGAATCCGGACTAAGTTCCTCGGTTTTACAACAGGAATGAATGCCTGCTCAGTGTGATCGTTCAAAATAGCGTGGTTGTTCGGTCCTATTTCAGAATGATGTTTGGTTGAATGTGTGGAGTGATTTTGAGGGGAAACGCTTTCGGTTCCTCTGGGTGCAAATTTAATGGTAGATCTATTTGTGGACACTGCTTTGCTGCTTTGCACTGAGTATAACTCTACCTTAGTTGGTGGAAGGTGAAGTTCCACCAAGGTCGATCTATGCTAAAAAGCCAAGGAACCATCCTCATTGGGAACCATCATCAGTACGTATCTCATGAATCTCTAAGGTGAGTGGAACTTAAAATCCCGGCTGGTTTTTGAAGAATAAACCTTTCGGTTAGGAGTGGCTGATCAGCAATCCGACTAATTCGCATTCAGACAAGATGCGGTGATACCAACTCTTTAGTCATTACGGTTCTTCTCGACTTTTCGGTATAGGCTGACTTCACAAACTCCCCACGCTGCCAAAAACATGAATCGATTTCCTCACCCGGTCCTTTATTGCGCGTTCGACGGTCAGCTGTGCGTAATCACTATGACCATACAGCACGGTCCCACTTGGTAATAAGTTGGCGCCCCGGCTGGTGGTGATACGGAGGTTCAGGTGTGTGTGGGTCTGAATGTCAACGATCCGGTGTTCATGGGATAGTTACGAGTCCACGTATAACGAGTGTTACTGTCCTGTGCAATCCTGCACAGACCTTTTGATCGGCACCCGCCGACTTGTTTTGGCCATTCCATGCTAATGAGACAGACAGACAGAATACATCTACCCAACTTGATGTTCGTTAAGAATGCCTGTCCCATTGTTGGGTGATCACTTTCTTGCATGTCCTCACTGTGTAGTCACTGAAATAGAGCATCTGATTGTTCGTCCTGTGGACAAAACTAGCAACAGACGTGTTGGTTGCGCATGCTTGTCACAATATATATATATATATATATATATATATAAAGAGTTAATAGTTATTTCAATCTATTTGGACTTCCAAAGGCGTGGTGAGTAGCAACCGCAAGTCAACCGACTAACATCTACCACAGACTTTCAAGTGAACATTCATGATGTGCTTGAAATTAGATCAATTTTCAGGCGGCAAACTCGAAACTCTCAGAGGGCACTGATGTCACAAAAACTGGCATCGCTATCTCTCCGATAGTATACGGAAACTGTCTCCGGGTACATAATATTGTGCCTTGAATTATGCTTTTCTTGAGATAGTTTTTGGTCAGGAACAATAGTTGTATCACATTTTATCCACAGTTCTACGATTCTGCTCGTAAAAAGTAGAATTGTACCGGCAAAAACACTTCAGTCAACATCTTAAGGTCTTTTTGGCCGGTATGGCTACTCTACTATCAGACCGAGAATTCGTGAGGCTGCGGGTGTGACCGGTTATGCTATTGACAATAGAAGTGACACTCGGTAAGACATTCAAGTTCATGCTACATGAGCGATTTGACCAAAGATAAACACGTTTGCTAAGAGTCCTCGCCTTTCCCTGTACACCAAAATGGCGTCCATTAACACGGGTGCATACTCGCCGCTGTTGTTGACACAGGACGGCAGGGTTTCCATCCGAAAGTGGCCTTACTTTTCTCGCTCTGTGGTGTCTACGTCTTTACCTGATCCATTATGTACTTATTTTTCTGTTTTGTCCTGCTTTGGCAAACCTTCCTACACGTCACACTGACACACTCGTCAGCATCATCATCATGGACAGCGTGACATCAGTGTTTAACACTGATACTTCGCTGATGTACCATTCATGGTTGTACATGGGAAGGGATACTGCCAGAGTGCTCTAGCCTGGACAAGATTGAGGCCCTCAACCAAGGCCTTTGGCTCAAAAGCCTGAGCGCAAGACAGCGGTGTTTGTTGGGGAATGCAAGTGCATTATCATTTTTAGTGAACATATCGCCACATATGGTCCAATTCCCAACCCTGAGGGACCAGGAGACTGTGTTCATCAGACCTCTGAGCATGGACCAACCTGGAATGTGACTGTTGTGCAGGCACCCCCAGTTTAGATTAACGAGTCACTGGGGTACACAAACCTTCACATCACTACAAGGTCCAGTCTCTTCGTGACGGACACTAACACAATGTGATTCGGTGAATGTAGAGCTGTCAATCCCTTGTTCTTTGGACGCACGTGTTCCGCCTTATCTGCACTCGAACAGGAAGCTTTTGATGCTGAACTACTCGACTTGTCTGTCATCGTTACAAGCATCAATCACTGAACAATGCATAAAGCAGCTCGTTTGATTTCACTAATGTCACTACTTCTGCACCTGAAATTTAAAGAAACCATTTAATGATGTGAACGACAACTATCCGGGTTTGTTTGCTTGCTTTCTCACAAGCAACACAAAGGTTAGTCGAATTCTATGTTAATATTTAAAAACTCCAAAATCAGCTTAGTCAGATGACATAAAATAACTTGGACAGATACCCTAAAAAATAATGTCATTCATAATCAACCCAATGACCTGATCTGAGTGATTCTCAGCGATCAGTCAGTCGAAAACGGTTTCACACTTGACCACGTTCGAGCCAGCCATCCTGACTAGTTCCGCTCTCGGTTTCGTGCCAATGGGTATACCATGAGCACCGTAAGGTTTCTGATTTTCCACTGTTCGCTCACGTCTGTTGTCATTTTTAAACACAAAAACATTTAAAAAGAAACATTCGACTGTGCCAGAAAATATTGCAGAATAGATTTTTACGGCATTCTGCTTAATCTTTTTTCAGTCTTTATGTTCGATGAAGAACTGCTCAACTCGCAAGTTACTTTATGCGACCTGTTACCTGACTAACTTGTTTGTTAATAACCGGTAATGATTTTATTGTTATGCCAGTAATTGGTGATTCCGTGAATCCTGAAGAGCGACAAATGAATTCCATGAATCCCGTTTATTTGGCGGGAAGCTTGAAAACCACATGTGAATGGGTGCCCGAATTACCAAGCTCTAATAGGCACTACGTCAGGCAAAACTGTTGATGATTGAGGTATTCGCTTAGCGATTTTGTTGCAAACATTTCATTACCCACCGAGGCAACATATTTCAGTAAATCGCCCTAAAACGGAGCTTGTCGATCGTATGTAGTGCACCACTCGGTTTCATTGAATGCATCCACGGGGGGACTTCCGAACTTCCGCTAACTCAGTTGGATCTGGAAGCCGTTCGCCATTAATTACAGCAATAAACAAAAATAAAGAGTTAGCCTGGAATCTTAGAGAGGTCTTCTGTGTTTTAGTTCACGTTCGGCAACAATATTCTTATTTATTTCGAGCGAGGAAGTCGTCATGTTCAATAAGTTTCCAACTGAAATTACAAATACCGTGGTGGGTGAAGTGACTCCGTACTTGAAGATACCACCAACATTCAAAGACATTTAGGTGTTCTTTGAGGTCTGTTGCGGTTCCTTTTTTTACATATTATTCTCTAGAATTCCTTCGCAAGAATAATAACGCAATCTTAACATTTCCTGTTACGCACTTCGCATTGTTTCTTCTTTGAGATAGTGACGCACGCTGACGATTTCCTTTATACTACAACTGAAGTTTCTGATTACGTAATCTTTGCCTCAAAGTATACGTATTCCTGTGCACTGAAGTCTCACCTAAGCCTTAAGATTTGTGATTTCGACATTTACACCTGTTCGTAAGTTTACGTTCATTAACCTACTCGACAGAGCTCCCGTACAACTAAGATGAACACAAAGTTAAGCTGCTTAATTCTTTAAAAACAATTGGGCTGTCTAGAATAAATATATTTTCTCAAATATTAGGAGGTTTCGGAAATACGACTTGTAATGCAGCTAATTGCTGCATTGGTTTTTATCAGAAAACTGTGTTTACTGAGACAACCAACTTTATACATTTTATGCTCTGCCCATCAATATGGGTTACCGGCTCTTCCTATTTGTGGATCTGTTGAGAAGGACACTCGTGAGTACGGACTTGAACACAAACTGATACCAGGTGCAAGGCTCATAGTACTATCATCACCTTGAACCTCCCCTACAAACACTTCGTCCCCCCGGTCCGAACTAGCTAAGGCGTTTACTGGTTGCTTACAGTTTTTCCACTCCAACGTAGCAGATGTGAAGTCAAGTAGCCAGGAAGGAGACACCTCCGCAAGTTGGCCGGTCCGCCGTTCCGTATTAGCATTTTTGGCTCTATACGGATAAATCCTACTTACACCAAAGAGGAACGTGCACTGTAAAGCACTCGGACAACTGCATGTTCCTCACTTAGTACAAACGTTGGAGAACTTTGAATCTCACCGCTACGGCTCTAGCTAAAACTTTTTCAACTGAATGTTTTGTCAAACTGCGTTCGATGCAGAACAAATTAGATTGAACAGTATGGAGGTGTTCTTTGTACCGCGGCTCTCACTTCAGTGCTGATCCACAAGCCTGACTACTGAGCTCGATGATTCCAAAGCGGAATGTCATATATAATGGAGCGCATCTGAATGACCAACTGCCTTTGGATTGTTTCTAGCTACTCAGATTTATTTGTTTGAAATGCAGACAACTGAGTCAATTTGTGACCCTTTAACGTGCTTTGAGTGACGGAATATGGAAAGGCTTCGGGAGACCTGGAGGTTGTGTTTCAGTTGTACGTTCATTCTATATCTAACTGCTGTTCACACTCCAGTACTTAGTGCCAGAAAAGAACTCACCGACAAGGAACACAACAGCGTTATTGCAACAACCTAGTGCGTTCGAGTGCAAAAGTTACAGTGCCATTTAAAGTTAAAGAGCACATTCAGTCGTGCTTCTGTGCTGTGGCTGAACACTCATCCGCTTTTGCTGAATTGATTGAATGATTGACTGACCTTGGTGCTTAGCGGCTTTCCTAATGAGATTTTGGTGGGCTTTTCGGGTCTCAGTAGGTTCCGGGCGTTCTGAGGTTACTTTCAGGAATCTGACCTCCCTGATAGTCAATCTTTTATCATTGCGCAGTTCAGCTGAAGAACGATAGAGTTTACGACCCTAGAGTATAATATTTTTCAGGAACCTATCTTGAGTTGTTCACCGCCAAAGGAGATGCTCACTTCTTGTAGGATGAAAAGATATACCTTCTGAGTTCCGTACACAAGGCGCAACTCAGGGCGTATATCGTGACTGGCATTTACTCACGGAAAGCTTTTGGGAAGCTTTTACATCACAGTATCAGATCTCCATATCTAAAAACGTTATTGTTTGCCTTTTGGGAAATTATTTCTCTTACATTCCACCCCCCCCCCATCACTTCCCAACGATGTGATTCTCCTCCCCCGGTTAAGTCATTTTTATTTCCAGAAAATTCGCTCAACTTCAGAAATCAGTATTGTATAATAACAACGGTAGTTTGTCAGCACAAAATTAAACAAAAGTAAAATCACCAACGAATATTAGCAATGAATTCGAGTTCCTGACTCACATCACTTGCCTCCAAATAGGCCACACTGCGACGTAGATTTTCAGGTAATCGCTGACATATCTGCTGGCGGGCTTCGATGTGCGGATGGAGAGAGCGGCCAACATTTGCATCTTCCGCTTTACGAATGTCCTGATCTAAGCACTCCTGGAACCACCTGGTCCCCAGAAGCTGCCGAAAGGAACGCCGGGCCAGTAGAAACAAACTCTGAGGGCTGTAGTGTGTCAGTTGGAGAAAGGCGGAATGATACACCAAAACGAGGGAATTGGTCTTATCACCTTTTTCGTACTGTTCGGGGTGAATTTTGTCCAAAGACACTCCATGGAATGATACAAAAAGCCCAGAGTAGATTATATTTAACAGCAAGATCACGTACGATTGTAGGCTTGGTCCAAGTGAGTGATATGAATCAATGCAGGACTCGTTCCAGCAAGCCAACCTACACAAGAGTTTCTCATAAAGGTTGTCTTGTGTCGGGAGCTGACTACCCACCAAATCAGCTGTTATACTGTCCGGTTGAAGGCCTGATTTGATCAGCTGACGAATGATTCCGGCTGCGTCAATAGGGTTGTGAACAACCGGAGTGTTTGCTTTGTGCACACATGAAAGTTCCATTGCCGCTATCGTCGACAAACTGCGTATGCGACTTGTGGGTAACCCTCCGACAACATTTTCGTCGCTTGTTGTTGACGTCACACGAACGTCTGCACCTTTGCTCAGAAGCGCCGATAGCAATCGCGGGAACATCACTGTTCCAGATGCACATCGGTTGTTAAGCATTCGCATGTCAAACATAATATTTTCAACACTATCTGCTGGAGGAAGCCCTTTGGAGATCAAAAGATGGCATTTTTCAACAACATACAAAAATAGGTCTAATACTGAGATAAAACGAAAGACGAAGGAACCAGAATCAGTGCTCTCACAGTGCAGATATTGTGGCCGATTCAGATCGAATCCAGCATCAACAAGAAAGGCGAATTCGTGCCAGCAAAAGTGGTAGGCGGTCAGGCAATAAAGAGACTGAGGAAAATAACCTTTACGTGAACCGTTAGAGGAGGAGGAGGAGGATGAAGGAAAAATTCTGGTAGCTTGCTTGGATTTTTTCTGACGGTTAACTGATCTCCGTTCCGCTTGCTGGTTTGTACATGAGGCAGTTACAATTTTGCATCGTATAACTCGTTTCTTGATCACAAATCCTTCAGCTTCTTTTCCAAACCGATTAGCCACTTTCGGCATTCGAAGCTGCGGTGGACGTCGCCGTGAGCAGTTCCAGCTGCAGCCACTGATGGGTGCCCAAGTAATCCAGGGCTTTCGGTGCTTATGTGTAGATGTATCCAGGCTTAACAAGCAAATCGATGAGCTTGCAAGTTCTGAACCATCCATATCCACAACTGATTCATCTTTACGTACTTTTACATCCCTGATGTCTGGGCACCCGGTTAGTTTGTTTCCCCCAAATTGCAGTCGGTGCCAGTAGCTCTTAACTCCTAGTTTGATTCGATGCCACACAGAGTCAGACTTCATTTCTCCTTCTATTATCAACGCAACATTACGTGCATGAAAAGGCACATACATTACACAAGTCATACTGTACCACTTCCTTCAAAAACAGCGCAGGAACCCACATGATCCATAAAGAGAAATGAAAGTCCAGAAACATTCCTTGTCGCATGTTTTCACGCTGTTTGAATATTTGTTGCTGAAAGCATCGCGAAGTTCGAAAATCTGGTCGGGTCTAGTATTCGCTGTCTACAACAATCCAACGCTGTCTCGTTCACCGTTGGCTGCCAGTGTCGGACCAATCAGCAAAGCAAGGTTTCCATCCTGACCAAGGATTGGTAAACAAACGTGTTACGAGAAATCTACTCTCAAACAAACACCGTTATTCTGCGCACATTTGGAACGTTTTCAAATATTCTAGTGCCAGAACTTCCCCCAGTCTTGATCTACTGTGAAGAATTGGACAGCAAAGAGTTTTTTAAACAGAAAATGTTTTGGGGTTCATCGAATGCGCAAGTCACATAAAGCCAAATCAGCAATAACTTCATGCCGTCAGATAGAGGATACTAAGCAGACAACAAGCTTTAATGCGCACCGAAAATTTGGACCGGCACTCCAATAAACAATGCCTCTGGAGCTTAAACTGGGTTAATTTAAGAATCGTCAACACCAAACCAAAAGTGAAATATAAGTGTTATGGACGCGAAAATATATGCGAAAATAACCTTAAATTTCGGTTTAGTATCAGAGAAAAAGATACGTTTCGTTAGAGGGAGTGATCTGCGTCAGCTACAACCTTGGGAGACAACTACCATAAAAAGCAATGTGACGGTTATCATGTACTTGTGCCGCTTTTAGATTGGTGATATAAATTGATATGACTTGACTATGGGCACTGGTCAAACCATGGGGCATGCCGTCATTATCAGAGGGTTGACCCGAATTGGATGAGACTCGCAAACACTTGTAAACCTAAAGGAGTAAGACTAGCGGTGAACGTACCGAGGCCTACTGCAAGTGTTATCCAGCGATTCCTCTAAAATGCAACCCTCAAACTGAAGGGCTGACTTTCTAAGAATTGCAGTGTCGTTCAGGTATTTTGGGTGATTAATTTCAGCATGTTAACCGATTGATCCGCCAGTGACCTATACGGCCGATCCTAATTGAATTTAGAGCAGATCCCCATGTTCGACCCTGCAGCGGAAGTTGCTCTTTTGCAGTGCTATGAAGCACTGTGCTTCGGATCTTTTCACATCCGCTTGGATAGACGTTTTGTCAAGAAACAGATCTAGACTGAAAGTGACAGATTTTCACACTCACCTGAGTTCTATTACAGAAATGGAATTTCAGACTTCATTCAGACTCCATTCTTAAGTTCGCCGTGGATAAGTTGTTTTGCGATACAGGTTTCGACCATTTTTCTCAAGTGGGTCAGTGGATCTGGTTCGGCATCAGCCTGTGTTTAAATTCAACATCTTTCGCTCTTCGAGGAAATTCAATGTTTGGTGCGGCTTATCCGTTTGATCCATAGGGTTTTACACAGAGGGTGTAATAGAAATCGGTGCAGAGCCCGAACATATCCATACAGCTGCTTTACAAGTAGCGCAGCAGTAAAACAGCTGGATGCACTTGGGTTTTGGTTCATTTCCATTACTGGTTGTTTTCTTCTAGACACGTTTCTTAACGAAACCAAATGTCGTGGTGGATCTTGCATTTTGTAGGTTAATTTCATTATCCAGTGTCAGGTTTATGGATGGTATCCTGACAAGACATTAGGAAGCCGCGCAACACGCTATCTCGGAACCATTTAGCCAAATACTTAGGGTTATATGGTGAACCCGCGGTGCAGTTTGATGAAAGACAGGCGTTTTGAGATTATTTACATTCGGGCTAAAGTAAGGCATTGATGACCGAATGGAATGAAGATACTGAGTGTTCGGTCAGTAGATGACTTTTAGTCTGGCAATACATGCAGGGCTAGATCCCTACACTTCGTATAATGCTGCATTCAGTTTTTTGTTTCAAATGTTTGGTTCTCAAGCTTTCGAGTGCATTTGGACCTCTACGCTTTTCGGATCTCTGGTAGACGTCAAACTCTTCTCTTGAATCATGGTAGGTATGGATTATTCATAGTCATCAAACCAAGCTCATTTCTGCTCTTGCGTTAGTCATAGGGAATACAGAACGGCTTTTTTCATTCACTGGTTCTCAGTGGGCTCTTGGGTTTTGGTTGTTTTCAGAACCTTGTTTTGGGGCTCCAAAGAACTTCGATGACGTTTTCCGGTCTTTCATTTTTCTAACTCATGGATTGAGTGATCTAATTCTGATCTACGACGTGAGTTTTTCACCACACTACATGGTACTACTTTGGCTTGCATAAGAGAAAGTTTCTCATTACGATCAGATCTCCAGATCACTTGTGGTCAGCACAATGCCGAGATCTTCCCGCACAACGATATAGTCTATCAGGTGCGCCAGTTCACATCTTGCCTGAGTGTATGTGGCAAACAATGTCCACTCCACTTTGGGAGTTCAGATACTGCATGTGTCGTCTGTAGTCCTTCGTCATTGTCGTTCACTGATCCAAATCCCAAATGGACCCACTAACTCCTTCTTGCAAACCTCCCAGCCACTTTCAACACGAGCACTGAAGTTGCCCAACAGGAGAAGGGAGTAGAAGACAAGTTTAGATCTGAATACATCAAGAAATTGACTGCAGAATTTGTTCAATTCAACTGAGTGTGACATTGTGGGGAGGATATACGCTCGCAGATTGTCGTATATACCGCTGCCCCGCTCCAGTGTCGGAAAAAGACCCGCCAATAAGGAGATAGTAGCTTTATTACAGACAATCGAGTGCAGAAGTTACAAGAGACCTCAAACTATTTGAAGGGTACATTTGACATTAATCCAGGCTGTCTGATAGGTGATTAGTGAACGCCAATCATCGTCGACCGTGCTTCTATGAAATGCCTGAACACTTATCATAGTCGCTTGTACATCTGTGGCGTGCCTGAACCCCCGTCGGCTTTTGCTGAATTACTTGATTGATTGACTGGTCTGAATACCTTCCGGTTTCCCCATTGAAATTTGGTGAGGTTTTACGGTCTCAGCAAACTCCGGACATTCCTGGGTTATTTTCAGAAATCTGATCTATCTGACAATTTTACCGATAGTGATGAGGACGATGGCAATCTTACCATTTGATGTGTGAAGGTAAGCTCAGCATGTGTCGAAAAGAAACGGTAGAATTCACCCGGATGGTCTAACCAAGTTTACCTGGGTGGTTTACTAATCATCAATGCACTCGCATGCATCGCAGAGTTGTCTTAAGAACCTGCAGAGAAAAAGGGTAGAATCCGTTTCCAGTGAGCTAACTTGTTGAACCTACAATGGATTCGGGATACGGTCTAATCGGACGTGCGAAATCCTATAGAAATCTGTTAGGAGTATGGCCGTGGACTGCAGCCTCTCTTAATGCATTTTTGCACAGATTACCATAATCAGCGGTTATGTGGTCCGCTGACACCATATTTTGCACAACTGTGAACGGCAGTTTTAAAATGTGCCTCACTGGTACAATTCCTTCGATTTTCTTGCACTTTTACCCCAAGTTTTTCACATGGTTTTGCACACTGCTTCCAAATATGAACTATTTAAAACCCGTATGAAAATTTCTCTAGCCCATTTTACATGTGTTGTCTCTAGAGACCTGGTTCGCTGAGTACACGGGATCAACTGCTTGCAAAGTAATTACGGAACAACAATGACCCCAAACACTATGCACAAGAAGCTAGTACGAATGAAGTGGCTATTAACTTAAAAACAGACAGATAGTGAGTTACTGACCTTGAACGATTAGAGCGGCTAACCGTACCATTTCGTCAACCCCAGAAACCAAACGCCCACTGGCGAGATCCCGTCGTAACTGTCGGTACAAAAGGTAGCTAGGGAAGAGAATAACGAGAGGATGAACCGAAATGTGATATTATTATACTATACTTTATGTTGCCTTCCAGAAAATCTTTACCTGCATACCTCAGGAAAATGGTGGTCAAAATTTAGATGAACTTGCGCACAATCATTGTTAAAAGAATATCCTGGCCAATACACTACGCTACCCAACATAGTGACCAGGATAGCATCACAAGATATCTTATGCAGAATGACGTGAATCAGGAAGTGGTAAACAAGATAACACTGAAAACATTAAAGAGGCAGAGAATTTTCGAGACAAAATCCCGAACTCTAACGATAGCAGAGGCAATAAAGCGCGTCAGCCGTTGAAATTTTTGGTTGAATATGTAAAGAACAAAACGATTCTTCAATCTACAGATGAAGAAAAGTCATCATTGCTGGTCGGTGATATTTTCTGCCGTTCAAAGCCGGATTTATTGTGCAAGGCCATCCTTACGTGGCAAAACCCAGGTGTTGAGACAACACAGTCAAACATCAGGTGGAGCTTAATAGCTTTAGGGAGTCATTCAGGAGATATCATACGAAAGTTACATTTTCAGCACGCGCGGAGGCTCTGGACACACATGAACGATTCGAGGTCACATGAATAATTCTCCGTCAGTGATTCGCTATTGAGTATAACAGAATAATTTACTGAATATTTGATCACAGCCCGGAACTCCAGCCACACGATACCCTTAGTTCTTATTTTCTGAGAGTAGACGAGTCAGTGATGGCTCGCCTGACCGTTTGGACGACAGCTTTGCCCTATTAACCATGAGACATCCTGGAACTTGAGTACCTATTTTACAACTGTGATCAGTAGCTGCACGGGCCCCAGCTAGCCACGGAATTACTTGACCTACTCCTTAACGGCTGGGTAGGAAAAGGTGGCCTAGTTTGAATGAAAACCCAAGCAACCATTAGGTCATTTGTGAACAAATGTCTGACTTTATACGACCGGTCAGGTTGTTTGAATAAGTCCGAAAAAAGCCATCACACAGATCTCTAAAATAAGATATCAGAAATGAAGCAAACAAGGGCATAAAACCGTAAAAATGTGTGAGCGATATCACCTAAGTGGTCTCCTGTGCCTAATTGCACAAATCCCTGAAATGCTCTAACTTCCATCGTTGAACCACAAAGTATTTTCACTATTTCACTTTGAAACCTTACTCAATTATTCCCTGAACCTCAAATTATCAAAGGTGTCAAAGTTTTTGCATTTCGCCTACCAATCTTGACTCAAAGATATTTTGCAGTTAAATCCGTGTACACAGTAGACGAAAATAGATGTTGACTAGATCTGAGTTGAAGACGCTTGGACATGGCAAAGTTTCCCATGAAAGCATAGTGGAGATGTTTGAACAGAGTTGGAAACTATTGTAATTTCACTTGTGAACCTTGCTCAACCCTGTTCCCTCTCCAATTTAAATATACGGTTGCCTCGTTTGAGCACACAGTTCGGAAGGATTGTCAGAGGAGATTTGCCAATGAAACGTCACTTAGGAGATCAGACAAAAGTGGTCGTTGCCACGTGAGGGCTCTCTAGAAAAGACCGGGCATAAATGTAACTTTATTCTTTTAAGCAAGACTTGCCAATAGCCCGCAAAAGTTATCGATTGTGCAACGATCGGGACTACGTACGAATGGCGAGT
>NW_008751716.1:767727-837806 GCF_000715545.1 Opisthorchis viverrini
GCTCGAACCCTAAACTCATGTATCCATTCAATTCAACCATAACATAATTATCAACATATTTATCAACCATAATATAACCAACAAAATCTGAATCAAAAGCCAAAGATTGGATAAGGGAAACTCGAGCTAGAATTTTGTTGTATCTACTGCTGTCCCTGCTCCAGTGCCCTGTAGCCGGAAGACTTGGCAACAAAGAACACAACTTTATTGCAACAACCGAGTGCAAAAGTTACAAGGGGCTTGCGCTATTCAAAGGACCCTTTTTCACATTGATCTAGGCTGTCTGATCGGCGGTTAGTGAACACCCATCAACATCGACCGCACTTCTATAGAATGTCTGACCACACAGCTTTGCCGAATTGATTGACTGATTGACTGGTGCAGATGCTTGCCGGCTTCCCACTTGAGATTTTGGTGGGGTTTTACGGTCTCACCAAATTCCAGACATTTCGGGGTTATTTTCAGAAATCTGATCTATCTGACAATTTTACCGATAGTGATGAGGACGATGGCAATCTTACCATTTGATGTGTGAAGGTAAGCTCAGCATGTGTCGAAAAGAAACGGTAGAATTCACCCGGATGGTCTAACCAAGTTTACCTGGGTGGTTTACTAATCATCAATGCACTCGCATGCATCGCAGAGTTGTCTTAAGAACCTGCAGAGAAAAAGGGTAGAATCCGTTTCCAGTGAGCTAACTTGTTGAACCTACAATGGATTCGGGATACGGTCTAATCGGACGTGCGAAATCCTATAGAAATCTGTTAGGAGTATGGCCGTGGACTGCAGCCTCTCTTAATGCATTTTTGCACAGATTACCATAATCAGCGGTTATGTGGTCCGCTGACACCATATTTTGCACAACTGTGAACGGCAGTTTTAAAATGTGCCTCACTGGTACAATTCCTTCGATTTTCTTGCACTTTTACCCCAAGTTTTTCACATGGTTTTGCACACTGCTTCCAAATATGAACTATTTAAAACCCGTATGAAAATTTCTCTAGCCCATTTTACATGTGTTGTCTCTAGAGACCTGGTTCGCTGAGTACACGGGATCAACTGTTTGCAAAGTAATTACGGAACAACAATGACCCCAAACACTATGCACAAGAAGCTAGTACGAATGAAGTGGCTATCAACCTGGAAACAGACCGATAGTGAGTTACTGACCTTGGACGATTAGAGCGGCTAACCGTACCATTTCGTCAACCCCAGAAACCAAACGACCACTGGCGAGATCCCATCGTAACTGTCGGTACAAAAGGTAGCTAGGGAAGAGAATAACGAGAGGATGAACCGAAATGTGATATTATTGTATTATACTTTTTGCTGCCTTCCTGACAAATCTTTATCTGCATACCTCAGGAAAACGGCAGTCAACAATTTAGATGAATTTGCGCGCAGTCATCGTTGAAAGAATATCCCGGCCATTGCACTACGCTACCCAAAATGGTGATCAGGATAACACCACAAGATATCTTAGAGAGAATAACGTAAGTCGGAAACTGATAAACAAAAGAATACCGAAAACACTAAAGAAGCTGAGAACTTTTAAGGTGAAATCGTGAACTCTAACAATAGCAGAGCCAATAAAGCGCGTAAGCTGCTGAATATTTTGGTTAAATATGTGAAAAACAAAACGATCCTTCAATCTACAGATAAAGGAAAGTCATCATTGCTGGTAGTTGATGTTTTCTGTTGTTCAAAGCAGCAAAATCCCAGGTGTTGAATCAGAACAGTCAAACATCAGGTGGAGCGTAATAGGCGTACCCCGTCATTCATTCAGGAGACATCATATGAAAGTTACCCTCTCAGAATGCGTGGAGTTTCTGGACAGACAGGAAAGATTCGGGGTCGCATGAATAATTCTCAGTCAGTGATTCGGCTAACACGCGACTGATGATGCTTAAGTATTCAACCACTGGCCAGAAGGTTGCCGGCTGGAAACTCTGAGTTTCGTGAGATGCGCTCTGCTTATGATTTCCAACAAGACTGTACACTGCTTCTCCGCTCTTCAGTGCTCGTCACGGCTACCAGTCGCCGTGGTGTCAATTTGAGTCCTTGACTAGCGTGTGATATCTGCCTTTTTTCTGAGTCATCTGACTACGCATCGCTTAAGTTCACCGACTCTGGTTTTTAACTTCCTGGTTATTTGATCTATATAAAGCTTCGTACAGTCGATATTTTGTGGTATTAAATGCACGAGGCACAATATAAATCCAAAGGCTCTAGCTGTTTAGCCGCAACCTACGTCTCTAGCTCTCCTTAGCCAGAATTGCCTTCTCAGCGGCCAATTCATTTTCTCCTTAAACACGGGATTCATTTATTCACCCAACTTTTATCCGATCTCCTCCACCACAATCTTCAGTACACAATTTCATCCACAGAGTTCAAATTACCTGACACCAAAGCAACCTGGGGCACTAGCTCGAGGTAACCGGAGTAAAGACAAACATATAAACAAGCTCAAAAAACTAGTTTTCATGGCCCACCGCTCTAGTCAATCAGTAGAATAGTGTAAGTAAATTTGCTAGCGATTGAGGCTTAAGCAGTTTATCAATTAGGCCCTCAAGTGCGGGCAAACATTGTCCGTTAGAGAATCTCGCAGTAAGTAAAAGAGTCTAAGGCATAAGCGATAACTTTTAGCGAAGAGCTTGTGTTTCGGACTCTGCCTTCGATGGAAGCGAAGGAATTCCCAACAACCAGGGGCTCCAAATGTCGCACCATCATAGCGCAGAGTCCTAAACACTTTAAAAAACGCAGACAGTATGTTAATCACAAAGGCAGATAAGACCGAGGAAGTGATCGTTACGCAAGTTAGACAGGACCTAGCTGATGGACTTTACCGACAAATTTTCAAGGGGAATATTAAGTTAACAGTAAGTAGGAGAAGGGTTGAAGTTCGAAGATAAATCATCTGAGGTAGGGAAATTGGTAACATTTGGGCCCATTTGATCCAACAAAGCTTTTGTGTCAATAACGAAAAGTTCCCCAGCAATGATTCCACTGATTCTTTCCTTAACCTCTCTGGAACGATGCCCGGGTTTGTTGAGCAAACTAATGCTGAGAACCACAGCACAAGCGGCCGAATGCATGTTTTGTTTTGGAGAAAGTGGATGTCTTTGAGCTAGAGCTTTTCTGTTTCTGTTTTTGGGTGGCTGTTATGCAACTCATGTACGCTTTTTGATTAGGGGTTGACAGAAATGGTATTCCTCTGCCAACAAGTAAGCCTTATTATCCTGGGGACTGTCGCAAGAAGCATGGTCCAACGTCTTCCCATAAATTGGATAGTGCGCACAGTGTATTTCGATATTTCTAATATCGTATAGACCAAAAAATGAGAGGCTGCCCGGAGCAGTACATTCAATTGTAGAACATTGTAAATGAGAGATTCAGTTTTGTTACAGGTGAGTCCCCAATGAAAACCACATTGGTGTACAGACAAATCAGACTATGGGTTCTTGAGTACACTTCTCCTCTCCACGCAACCTACTCGTATACCTTTATCCTCTGTATGAACAGCACTTTTTTCCATTCAAAACTGGTCTCTAAAAAGTTTGAGGAGACATGCTATAGAAAATATGGATTCACGAGGCCCGAAAATCGATGCGAAAATTTCTAATGAAAATACCAGCAAATTTGAGAAGGATACCTATAACAAGATAAAATGCGTAGATTGCCAAAGAAACCCTATAACTGTCGAAACATTTACCCTTTGAACCATGCGTCTCGAGTTCAGTGCTGTCAGTAACATTCTTCAAAGTTTTGCTCTCTCATCTTCTGTTACAGCTGCCTTCTTGATTCAAGTGATTAGTCTCCACAAGGTCTTCCAATCATCAACCTGAAAGTATGACGGTTCAGTGAATCAGGTGACGGGACCGATGAATTTATCTTATTATCTTGTTGTATTCATGATTGTTCTCAACGAAACCAGCATGCTTAAAATACGACCATAACAAGTTTGTCAACAAAGCCGAGTGGATTTATTCTGGTCGATTAATATCTCGACTCCGATATGCACATGACATGTAATGTATATCTGTTTTTTCTTTTACCTTATACAAGAGCGTATGCCAGTATCCCGTTCTGCTTGTTGTCTTTTAGGTGGCCAAAACTCGGACACTTTCTCTTCGTTTTGCGCTAAGTTTTTGCCAGACAGCTTATACTTTGGTCGCCGTATACTACTTGTGACAAAATCCTTTTTTTAAGCTTTGTGTTATCAGTTGAACGAATTAGATCCCAGCACCAGCAGTGTATTCTTCTGTTACTCGCACCGGCATTGTTAAGGGCGTCCCATGTCAACAAATCACGATCTCGCTTTTCGTTCGCATCCTTCGTGACCCATAATTTACTCTATACAATAAATTCAAAGTACGTTGCATACGATGTCGGCATACAGCACTACCACCCCGTTGCCGACTGTAGTGTCTTTGTTCCCTCTTGATCAATGCTAGTGTCCGTAAATCAGTTTACGCATGAAATTGTCGGTTCTATTGTCAAATTGGCTGCTTTTGTTCACTTTAGTAACTCTAGCTAAAGCTCTGGAGATGAATCGACCCATCTAGCCAATGCAATGATCAGGAAGGCCTGACACCCTAGGATGCTGTGTGTGACCCGCCCAAAAGTGGTAGCTCATCGCATCGGATAACCTTATGTTAGCTCCAAACAATGCGGCGATTTAATGGATGCAGTAAAGTCTTGAGGAGGAGGAGGAGGAGGAGGAGGAGGAACTAAGTCAGTAAAGTCTGAGGAGGAGTAGGAGGAACTAAGTCACGAAGCCCGCTTTTTGATCGGGGTTGGAATCTTATGAATAGTATCATTGTCCCCCTGTCGTCTTTCCTGGTAGACCTTATCAGAAAGCCTTTTGTCGCTCCTTAGAAGTACCACTTCAGGGTGGTAAATTCCTAACTTATTTGCTTTCAGCAACGTATGAGTCAAACCTGATTGCACCAAACACATCTACTATCTATATAGGGGTCATAGTCTAGCTGCTTACCTCCGTTCATGCTCGACCTAGGCTGCTGAAACTTTTGATCTTTCGAGAACCGTCAGGTGATTTAGAGTGGTTTCACTGGTTCCAACAAAAATGCAGTCAGGTGAAGCATCTCTCCTTGCTTGACACATGAGACGAACGTAGATGTTCTGATTATATTATCTTTTGACATTCGATCTTGCTCCACTAGAGTCGCGTTTGTCCTTCCCATATGGCTACTGAAGTTAGGAAGGGTCAGCATCAAATACATGGTTTCCTAATCTTATATGGTCTTATGACATCGATAGATCACCAAACTGGTATCACTGGAACGAAGCTCAAGCGCCTTCTGTATTTCAGAACACCACCGTAGTCATCATGTACGCATTGAAGGTTGATGCCACAAGAAAGAACACGGCATAGAATTATGATTTGTCTAACTATTTTGGAGTTTTTTCATTGAAAACGGAATAAATGAACCAGATATGCATATGGTTGCACGTTTGTAACTACAACGCATTGTAATTCCGTACGTATAGTCAAAGTCTATCATACAGGATTTTCCACGGTGCAGTGTTTGATATAATCAGTTAGGCTCGAAAAATGATTATAAAACGAGATACTTATGTTAGAACGCATTAGTATATTGAAATCGCATGCTGAGAAGCCAAGACGTCCAATGCAGCTGCATCATCCTTGTTTGGAAACATTAGCGGTAACTTCCCCAAAGCCGACGACCTTCGTTAAATCCCCTCATTTGGATACAAGTGTCCAATCTACACTGTGGCACAGTTATTCACGATGGTGTGATACCTCATAAGGGACACCTTGTTCTAGCTAAAGAAACACTACCAAAATAGGTCACTTTAATTCCAACTTAAGTTGCGCTAGCGATCTGCGCCATGACGGCTGACTAGTAAAACTGGGTCACTGACCTGCAGCATTTCTAATCGCATAGATTCACCTAGATGTGATTCATTTAATTGTGGGTCCCTCCCGGGAACCATGGCGACAATCGAAAGACTTCATTTGAGGCAAAGTTTGTCCTCTAGGGTCTTTCCTTCCGAAGAGGTGAGTCCTCATGGGAAGATAACACCGAATTTAGACAGTCTTGTTTATGAACCAAACTTATTTACATGCCCACCGTGTGATTCACCGATTTGTAGAACATCAGTTTGCACAGCCCTTTGAAGAGTTTTCTTTATGTTCTGGCACATTTTTTCCGACTCTGATTCACAGCCAACCTGGGAAGCAATCAATTCGAGTTTCATCCTTGTTGGAACCAATTGCTGGCGTGCATCCCTGTCCCTGACGAGAACTGATTCCCGAAAAGCTGACACACTAGATGGACATGGTTGCTTCACTCCACCACGGCATTTTGGACGCATCAGAGGCACCACTTGTGAGCAAACTAGAGCGGGACGACCAAGTAGTAGCCACCTTTAATAATAATGGCTCCTCCAGTTTGATGTGAACTAACCAGGATAACTGTGTAGCACGGCAAAACAGGTGTTTAAAACCGGGTTGATGTTAATACAAATGCCACGAATTTCGCAACTACTCCAGTCAGTCTGTAGAAAAATATATCTCATTCCTGTGAATGATATACATGGGGTGGACGTCGTTTCACAATCACCCGGCATGACATTGAAACTTCTGTATGTTAAGTCGCGTCATTTGAATAAAGACTCAAAAATTGAACACCGGACTAACCATTTTCTGGTGGTCGTTTACACATTCCTCAAATCGACGGCATCCTCTGTCTGACTGACTTTGGATTTGAACCATGTATGATCGTCAAAACACATCAAGTCACCTTGACTCTTTTTTTGATCATTTATTTTGTACGCGTCTTCGGAATATTAACCACTTTCGGCCAATCAGCACCAGAGTGATTTGCTAAAGAAGCGCGTGAAAATTTCATTGCCATCAGTGCTCTCAAAGAAAGTTTCGGATACCTACTCCCAGTTTCGTCATTCTGTGTTCAACATGCAGGCCTAGCCCCTTATCCGTTTTATTTTGTACTTGCATACCGAGGTGTAAGCCTAACTGGTGGGCTAGAGGAATGGTGAACTGTGCTTACGCTGTGAGTAGTACTCCGATAGCTCGGGCATCTATCCAACTGAAACTTGGTGTGGTCTTTATGCATTACATTCAGTTGAGGGACATCGGAAACGAGAGACTAATGTTAATTTCCGATGTCTACACTCAACATCAACTTAATTTACAAATGGGTGTTCTCCACAACTTGCTTTAAATCCTCCAACTACAAGTTCATTTTTTCCACATCCTCGCCCCACAATTTAAGCTAGTTAACTTTAGAAAGCTACTTTAATCCACCTATTGGAAAATCGCAGATAAAAAATTAGATCACATTTAGTTATAACATAAATAGTGGCTCCGGTTTATTCCTAGCACTCAGTGGAAACTTATTTATTGCAATGAATAATAATTGCACCGCCCCCCTCCTCAATGGTTATCAGTTTTGTGATTGAAAGTACCCTTATTTTCCTCGACTGAAAGTCCGATAACGTTCAGCCTTCCCTGGGGTGTCATCGTTGTCGGTGCAGAAACGAGGGCGTGTTGCAAATGGTGTCGTTATGGCAGAACAAATGCCAAAACACAGTGAATGTCACACACCAAGTTATTTTTTATTACTTCTGACTTGGTCATTCAATTCGCTTGAGAGTCATAGAGAAGTTTCCGAAAAGTAAAGAATGCTTCGTTGATTGCATTGTTTGGCCTTTTATGTGGTTGAATAAGCGTACGAAAACCGAACAGTCCATTAGGATCATTCCTTACTGAGTAGCAGTTGAACACATAGAATACCTTTTTGGTTATTTCAAGCAACAATATAAAATGTACGCGCGGTTAAAAGCCATCGAAAATTGTAGGATAATAGAGATTTTGAAAATAACCCAGTTTCTTTTATCCTAAGCAAAGGTTACGCATGGATAATAATGAGGTAATCGTAAGCGGGAGAGTAAAAATTCCAAAGTGAAAGGATTTAGAGTCATTGATCACGTGGTGTAGGCATCGTATCAGAACATCATCCAATCAGTCCATCTGCACTCACTTGATGAGTCATAACTGGGTGGAAAGGTGGAGTGTGGTGCGATTTTAGAGATGACCGTTTCTACTCTGTAGATTACATGTGCGTGAACATCAGGTCGATTTACTATTAAACTGGGAGGGAATAACGTGTCGACGTGTGTCGCATAAGTAAATTAGGGTTTACTTAGAAGCTTTACACCTACGCTCCCTGAACGGGCAGTTGAAACGCTCATCTAGATCTAACGGTACCAGGTTTGAGTCTGCTAGTTTCTTGATCGTTGGTGACAAAGTTTGTCCCTGTTTTTCTAAAATTACTTATCACAAAAAACGGTATCGACTGTGACACAGTGACAGCAAGAAACAAAGTTGATAAGCAAAGTTGCCCAAGTTTTGCCCGACCGTAAGATAGATTGATTACAATCATTCAACCATCGGTGGGACTGTCATTGGTTGAGACGTATTAGGCTTTCACGGAAGAGTTACTAATTTTGAAGACTGAAAATGATGTGTGTATCCTTACCTGACCTTCTTTAAACTGCTCCGATTTATTGGAATACATCGTAAAATGTGCACATCAATTTGAGTTCTTTTTTGCGTATTCCAGAGCAAGGTTTTCTCATAATCTTTGAAACTAGCCCCACGGAGTGAATAAGTTAATTAGGTGAAAGTTCCTGAGGGCGGAGTAAGAATAATAATATGAATCAGAAAACATTGTTATCCCTTTAGGTGTTATCAAAAATACAAACACTATCACTGACTGAAACGTTCGAAAACGTAGACTAAAGAGAGGCAGTTGGAGGCCAGAGTGGTATAAAATAAAAACAAGGTGTAAAACAGACAAGTAACTGTCTGAGAAAACCCCAGATAGTCTTCAAATTTCTCATTGTATAATACTTTTTTCTCATCTGGACTGACTTTCTTTTCGCTGGAAGCTGAAATACTCATTTTGAAGAGAAAGACCTATCCTGATACGGGCAATAAACGTGAAGCACCTTTCACATGTTCTGCGCCTGCCCAATGAACAATGCGGTCTCTTTTAACTTTTTCAGCGATGGAGGAAACTCTGTAATGTAGCTCGGCACTGTAGCTGAAGTGTCCAATCGAAAATTTAATGGTCTTGGAAATTCGTAACTTGAGCTTACTGAGCATCAACTAAATCCACCCGCATGCTTGTCTTCGGATCTGTCTGGACCTTATCGATATTCGGAATGGCCAGCTTGATTCAAATAAAAACCACGAACAAAGTCGCCGAATTATGTAAATTTATTCTAATATTAGGACAAAACGACAAACACTGAAAAATAGAGAACTGGTTTGATGTCCGGAGTTACTTTTATCTTATTTTCTAAAGATTGTAGTATGAATGCATACAGCAACTAAGTAATACATCTGATAATACTTCTCTTTTAAAATATCGGTGGATCCATTCAAGTAGGGTACGTGAAAGAAATCGACTGATCACACAATTTTAGAAGGGAATGGAGATATCGGCCGTTTTTGGGTGACGGTCGACTTGAATATCCAGACAAACGGCAAAGCGCATTATCGTTAAGGTGTTCACTCCGAGGGAATAAGTGCAACAGTTCCGGTACCACGGAATTATTTGCTTTCAGGCGTTAAGAACCAGGGGATAAACATGTCATGATTATAAAGGAAACTACTAACAAGGTTGCTGAAACTTCTTCGTAAACGAGAGATTCAGCTGAGTCTCCCATGAAAACCAAATTGATTTGCAAATAAGTGTATTCCTTGAAAACAGTCCTATTTGAGTTCAAGTAGAACATAATGTTGACGGAAACTCGGGGACTGCGCCTACCCAATGATCACCAGGAAGAGCGAAACCGGTCGTGGACTATCGAAGAGTTTTCAGCAACCTCGTGAGTATTTTCCTTCATGAAAATATACTGCGATATCTTGAATGTCGTGCCGACTGAAGCATGAGGCGGCCTGTGTGCAGCACATTCAGTTGTAGAATATCAAAAACGAGTGATTCAGCTGAGTGTCCCGTGAAAACCAAATTGATTAGCAAATGAGTGTGTTTCTTGATGTCATGATTATCTTGTAATATTCTAGTAACTCATATCCGTTGTCGACATGTATAGAGGTCATGACTATTCCGGCGTTGCATATCTGCCTAAATCATGTCCCCTTATGTGCAATCCCGTGTTCTTCAAATTTTCTGCCACTTTGTCTGTGGGACTATGAATTAAACATTTTGATTTGTCGCAGCGTTTTCCATCTCTTTCACACTGTCGACGTCAGGTACAGTACTTCTTCTTGGGGAGTTACCTTGAGTTGGAGATGCTGAACAGCTTTTGCAAAGGGAGTCTCCGCACTCTGGGCCGGCTCCGAAAACCGAACTGAAGTCCGGCAATTTTTAATCGTCTAGCGAGCATTCATATGTCTGTATATGTGTCCAACATCTGTTTCCAAAAAAAGATGAAAGTTTATTTCGTATGACTCTTTCGCCATTCGAGTCTGATGTGCTGCTTACCGGTTAATATCCGCTGCACTTGAAAACTACAGGCGCAGACCGAGGCGGCATTTTCCGACATACCTTTCTGTCTTCAGTTTGTGTGAAGAACTCTCTTTTTCACAAAGTTACGAGGATTTAGTCATGCTTTTTATTCCGCTTTTTTCGGTAACAAACTACGTTCCCTGTAAAAGTCATTCTGCAAGACAGGTCCATCTGGTTCAACTATGTCGGCACATTTCCATCACTACCGGTCGTTACGATGACGGTAGAATTAACGGCAGCTAGACGGATCCAGCGAACCGAGCAAGAGGAAAAACTTCTGCTTGTCAACTACTTCGCCTTGGTCAAAATTCTTCAGTGGCTTATCAAGGTTCTGCTCTATAGTACGGCACGCCGCCCTGCGTATGGTAGACTGAACTCGAGCAGACAGGTCGGTCAAATAGTGCCACCATGGTGTTGTGCAGGTAACAGAAGATGCACACCAGTAATGAGGACGAGAAGTGAGACTAACCAATTTTTCAGCAATCCTTCAGTTCAAACATCCGGTCCATAAAGTTAGAAGAACACCACTACTCATAAGGTGAAACATTACGACTGTCACAATGACCTAGACAACGGCTTGTTCCGATCCGGTGAGGTGATTGTGCTGGAATTTCTCCTCTTTTATTTACGTCATCAGCGTGCGCAGTTGACCAGTTCCTAGATTTGCTGTCACAAATGAGTCCACTGATCCCAATAATCAGTGAACAAACAAAACAGGTGCATCTGCGTCATAAAAGATGCATCACTAATCTAGGTCACGATGGTTTAGCTGTATCAAGACGGGGTTTCAAGAACGTGTTTTGACGAGTATCGCATGGCGACGGAAGTTGCTGTTTAATAGGTTGGTTCATGCCGATTACTGGTGAGTCCAGTGTCACTGGGTCGCAAAGTATAACCACTGACGCGTTTCACGATTTGAAACAGCAGTTAGAAACGTCAGAATCCAACGATATTTCGGAGCACTTTTTTCACAAACACCATTGGAGTTGTGACCTTCATGCAAATAGAACAACAGATGCTGGGGTCAAAAGGTACTGAGTTTTTTCTGCGGTCACTTATTGTACAATACAGCTGTTAGAGCAGGTATTCAAAATCCGATGTTCTGAAGCATAAAAACCGTTCACTGCCTTTAATCGGTCAAGTTCCTTTGGGTAATTGAATAACAGAGTTTCTCCAATTCGTTTGTAATCTACGACCAAATTTTTCCGTTTCTCGAATGAGCAAGCTCTTTTGCTCTGACAACTGGAAGCATCGCTGCAGTTGGAAGCTGGATACGCGAAACATTTGCAAGCGCGCGTCACCCCGAATCCTCACGTTTTCATTTCCGGACGATGTAGATCAAAGCTTCATCGACGCTTTGACTGGTTACGGCGCCAATGCAAAGAGAAAACTGATCAGCAGGCTAGCAGTTTATTACGACTAGTCAAAAAGGCAAATTTCAAGGTCGTCTCACTGTGAGCGCCGTTCCTACCATTTATTCGTTGTTTGCAATTTCTGTTCGTTGGTATTCATAGTCCGAATGCGTCCTGCTTGTCTCCAGGTCTTGCTGCCAACTGGGACATCGGACTGCGGTGTTTGCGTATCCGTTCGACACGCAGTGTGGAGCAGTGTCACAATGTGCATTAATGACAGAACTCCGTAACTCGTCGTTTTTCTACTCTGTCATCAATGTCTCCCTATTCGAGCTGGATGGAGTCTGATGCTGACGCTTCTGAGGCGAATGACAGTCACTTAAGCAATGGCTTTTGTTAGTAAATTGTAAGCTTATTCCCCTAGCTGGTTTGTGGTCAAATAGATTACGTTTTTGTACGTTATTGGGACTGTTGCTGTGTCCGATTTAGAAGACATACCACTAATAACAAAAGGCTATAGTGGGCCTGTATGATTCAATTAGGCTTATGGTGTATAATCCCAGGTATTTAGTATCCAGACTCGTAAGTAAAGGAAAACCTTCGGAAGCGCGAGTCGATCATCTTCCACTTTTGTAATGAATTGCGTTTAGAGAAAGACTTCACACAGACGGAGTCCACCCCAGGGTAATCAGATCCTTTCTGTGAAAGCAACCGTATGGTAGATGTACTCGTCGACGTCAAGTAACGTAAGCACATACAACAGATTAACGCACTTTTACTCCCCTACAACAACAGATGAAGCGAGGAGTTATAAAGAATTTATTCAGGACCGAGCCCACCTCTAAAAAATGACGGTACGAAGGATAAACAGGCATGCATAATCTACAGGCGAGACAGTGTCCAGTATGACGATCCAGGAGTGTAGCAGTAGGCACTTCTCTTTGATTCAAATGACTTAATCAGATCCATGTGCAGTTTAACAACCAATGGACCAGGGTGTATGGATCGGTTTATTGCATAAATTTGCGCTGGACCAACATGCCAAACGCGTTCTCAAGTAAAACTTGGGCTAAGTTTGGCTATTGGAACTTTGGGAAAATTGTTAGTGTGACTTATTCTGTCAGCCACGCTCAGTCAGGGTGGAAAGGACCAGGAGGTGGTCAGTCAGTGACACGAACGTCTTGATTACCCAAATTAGTGGATGTCATTTGATTATTTGGGAACGGGTTATGTCTCTTTGAAATGAAAGCAATTGCTTCCAACCAGTATTGGCCGTTAGTCGTCTCCCGGTTGCGTGACTATGGGAGCAAACCAACGAGCGTTAATGACAGTGCGATTGATTCTGTCGTAACGGGCACAAAGGCTGACATTCTGCAGGTTATCACCCTGTTCTATCTAACTCTTCGCTCAGACCGCTCACAATGACCTGGCTGTAAAAGATCTGAACATGTTACCACTCAGGTCATGGACATCCGACTTTCTTTCGACTCCTCAAAATATACCAGTAAAAATTAGAACAGCGTCGGCCTTGTAACGCATGCACCAGCAAATTGTGAATAAGCTAAGCGTAAAAAGCTTTTAAATAGTTAGCAAAAGAACGTCAGACCCCCAGGTAATTCTCTGTCTGAACACTTTCCGCCAATTTTTCAGGTTAAAGCATTGAGATAGTCTACATGTTAATCTCCATTCTGGCTAGCATTTCAGCATGAAGGTCATAGTGTCTCTTCTCAGAAATCACTATTTGTAGGGCTGAGCATTACGATCGACTTCATCAGTCAGAGCCAACCTCCCCGTAGTGAATAACTTCCCATCAGTTCAAAGAGCGCGCTCTTGATTAAGTGAGCTGCGTATTGTGTTAAGGAACATATCAGGAACATATCAAACCGCATCGTTTGCTTTCTTTGACGGAGATGCTTACACTGTGGCTTTTGTCTACTCGTTCAGTCCACACGCTTGTGTTCATTCTGGACAGCAATTTGGATGTAACAAAATGTAATTATAAAACACTTAACCAATCAAACTAATCTAAAATTTCCGGGGCTGTCAAATGTAACGATTCTGTCCACGATAACATCGGAAAACGCTATGGGAGGTTGAAATATTTGGATGCTCGTTTGGTAGCCGAATGACGTGGCATGGTCTGTAATGTTTGTTTGGCATAATTAAAAGTGAGCAGTTTCTCATGAGAAATCTTTGGTTCGTTTAAGTATCCTTTCTGTATCCTCCATTCTGAAAAACACCCCGGCGTGTTCAACAGCAACTCTGTGAATACCTTGCACATCTTTGTAACATAGCTGCTTTTATAGGCTCAAGCACTCTTTCGTACTCTTTCGGGAATGCTTTTTCTTTGATGGACAACGCTTCATATTGAACTAATAATCTGTTTTTAGCAGTTGTGAGCATGTGAATATGGCAGAGGAATTTATATTTCCTCCGGAATCACCTCTTGCACAAATATATGGATGAATAAACGTATGAGGTCAGTTCCGATTTATAACAGAGATGCCTTTTGGACAGATTTTGCTCATGCATTCCGAATGTATTTTCGAAGGTTGAAGAAACATTTGTGGGTTTCTATCGCTATTGGTGCATCGAAGCTATATTATTTCGTATGTATGGAAGCAAAATGCCTCCTGATCATGTCCAACTTCAGCAACTGTACTTTCAGTAGGAATTACAATCTATTTGTTGCAGACTCTCGCTTTGTCAGTACACCGCGTCCGTGTTCTGCATGCGAATAACTCCACTTGTCCAGTAATGCTAGAGTCCACCGGGTGAGAGAGCAAATTAAACCCAGTCTGTGTAACGATTTTTCTTCCTCTGTATGCGAACATTTGGAATTTTGGCTTTTCTAACCACCCATTCTGTCTATCACCCTTCCTAGTTGGCTTATGTGATAGTTTGGTCTGACGGTCGTCAATCATGAACAAAACAGTGCCAAAAATGGTCTCTAAAAGGTTCACAGACAAGAACGATTTGTCGTTTGAACGAGAGCTTAGAATCGAATACAAGTTCCCCAGAGAGACTCTATGTTAAGAAGCTTGCAGGTATCTTTTTACACGTATTTCAATCAATGCCATCGCTCTTGTACAGTACTTAAATTGATGGAAAACGGTTCTACTTTTGGAAGCAATAGTCGAATGTCTTGATAAATATTACTGATTCCATTTCAGGTCCGTTTTTAAGGGGCTTTTAATACACTTTTAGGGTGTGGCTGCCAACTACCAGTCCGGTGGTGCACTCTAACTAGTCACTGCTCTTCATGAGGAACCCGATAAATAGGTAGCAATGGACTTGAACTTTCACCCGAATGATACACATGGGTGAGCTATTACTTGGGCCTTGCCACGCTTACTGGGCTCATTTGGCAGATAAAGCTTGGTCGGGGCGTGAAACTCCGGTTAACACCGTCGCATTTTCCCCCATTATTGAACACTTCTCACTTATAGAGACATTTTACAGTTCCCCTTAGGCTGGCCAAGAAACTCTAAAAAACAAGGCGTAAGATACCGGAGAAGAACATGAAATACTGGGCCCAAAGCCCGAAAACAAGCACACTGTGTTGCACAACGGTGTAAGCTTTTTAATATCACTTTTATTCTTCCCTTCTTGGCAGCTTTGAGGTGAGTGGGTTCAGGTTGATAACGCACCGATGCGATATTACACTCCGACATCTAAGAAAAGTGGTAGAGTGGGTGATCATCTCATGGCTGGTCACGAGCTGAACCGGAAGGTATGCTTGTGTGCTCGCATGTCTGCATACGAAAGAGAAATAAGAAATCCCATATCGCATATTTCATCATGGATTAACACTGAGTGTGAAGATACGTCGGCATGATTTTCGAGCCCTTAACTTGACGCCATTTTCAGGAAAGCCCTTTATTACGGTATCCTCAAGGCGTTATAGAGTCAGCCAGTAATTAGTCGTTATTTGTGGGGGGATAGCAGTAAACTTGTTGATAAAAAGTCAGTTACGAAGCATGCAGAAGATTTCCACAAGTAAAACTCGGGCAGTAGTCTGTTATCTTTTGGGACTGCAGAGTTGCAGCTATCTCTAAACACCAAACACTGCAAGGCGGCTGTACATACGAGTTATATCTGCTGATTCGCCGATCTGTGGTATCTGCTGCTGACCTGCTCCAGTGCCCAGTGTCTGAAAAAGGATTCACAGAAGGGAACACAACAGCTATATTCCGAACAAGCCAGTACGACAGCGTGATTGCGTGCGAGTGCGAGAGCAAAAGATACAATGGCCCCACGCTATTTAAAGGGGACTTTCTGACATTGATCCAGGCTGTCTGATAGGCGTTAGTGAACACCCATCAACATCAACCGTGCTTCTATGAAATGCCTAAACGCTGATCACATTTCGGTCGTATTCTGTTGCGTGCATGAAGACTCGTCAGCTTTTTCTGAATTGATTGAATGATTGACTGACCTGGATGCTTGTCGGCTTTCCAGTTGAAATTTCGGTGGAGCAGTAGGTTTCGGGCGTTCTGAGGTTACTTTCAGGAATATGACCTTCCTGATAATAAGTCACTTCCAAACCCGCACTATACTTGCTAAAGGAAAAGAAACTAAGGAGTTATGGAAAGGAGAAGCATAAACGATTCAAAAATGGTCAGGTTAGGTGACGCTTAATATAGAAACCAAAAGATAAATGTTTTTTCCGTCTTTGTCATTGAAGTGCCGCTTCATAGAAAGCAAAAGCGATGCAACACGGGACTCGTTGATCTCAGAGCCTGTAGTCGCTGGTTAGTAAGGCTCAGATCCCGTCAAAACGCTGTTATGGCGTTTATGTTAAAACCGACGAGAATATCAGCGCAAACCGTACGTTCTCACAAAGAAAGGCTGCGGCCAAGTTGGCAGGCTCTTTCACCTACTGCTACTGAAGCTTTTTTGAATTGGTTAAGTGGATGTTTTTTTCGAGGGAGCGGATAAAGTTATTGGAGAAACATTAACGAACATATTAACTGGCGGCCAATTCACATCGATAATCGTACGAAGAACACAGCGTTCTTTTTTCTTAACAGGGTGCCCATTACTTGTAACTGGCATGAATTATATTTCCCAGAACAGTTTCAGGACACAATTAGATGACAGGTGAGTGTAGAAAGCAATACTCACCCACGATGCATATGGTAAATAAACGACGTATAATGCATCAAAGGGTTATCGTGCGAGCTGACCAAACTATGAATTCGAATACTTAGCTGTCACGAGAATGATTTATTTTCCTGCTACATAATTACATTTTTGTAAGTTGACAAGATAGGTTGGTATAGCGCAGACAGCGATGTCCAATCTAGTGACTGGAGGAGATGGTTGAGGTAGCGCCTTTTGGACCTGGCGAGGTCATAAGGAAATGAAGTGAAGTCGACAGCATGCAACACACTACATGCTGACGTGAAAATGTTAGTGGACCTAATGACTGCAAAACGTCGTCTGCATATCAGCTATCCAAAACTTATCATAGATTAGACTTTTTCAGCTAGTTTAATTGAAAAGACACGGAGTTCATTTAGTGTATCCTGCGTTTTGTCAGGTGAAGCAGACTCCGGTTTAATGTACGTGTCACTTATTGGAAGCTTTCACTGTAGTATTGAATGTCCTGGCCGAAAAACATTTTGAGCTCAAAAAACAAAGTTAACGGGGCAGTTGAGCGATCCCAACTGCTCTGGAATGAGCTCCGTTTACGTCTGTAGACTTTGTGCTCTCAGAAGTAGTACTTTTCGTGTCCAGAAAAAGGTATAATGTGGAACAAGAGAGAAAACCCGTTGTTGGTTAGGTGGCAGTTGATCTGTCAGCCGAGTTTGGTATGATGGGGAGACATTGTTACGGGGTCGGCTATTCCTCAACTTCCCTCGCCTTTGTATAGGTTAAGAGGAGCATACAGTATGTTGAACGTGATTGGTTGTTTGAAGATAAGGTTTCACGTAATTTGATTGGCCCCTTTGAAATTTGCTGAAAGACTGGTTCATTGCACTCCTGTTACTGTCGTTTGATTGACCATTGGAAATCTGTTTTTGGCACTTTTTCTCTTTCAATTAGATTAGTCCATTCACCGTTTTTATTCGACCTCGGGCGTTTTGATCGGTTCATAAGGCACTGTTCCATGCTAGGTGATCTCCGGTTTGACTTCTTCGTCCTTGTTCTGCCTGACTAAACACCTCAGTGTTCTTACTTTAGATCATGAGTTTTCAAATCATTGTGTGAGTATGAACTTGAGGTTACCAAAATCCTGCCATCTTAATAGACTACTCGACTGGATCAATCTTACTGTGTGTTGATGGCTTTCTTGGTCGAGAAGAAAATTTCTTTTCTTGTTGTGCTTGCTTGAACGCGTAAACGGATTTGTTGGACCTGTCATTTTTTATGATCCTTGTGTTCAGGCTTCTGAACAACGCATTGGTGTTCCTTCACTCCCGTTAGACCACCGTGACGTCCTTTGCATTTTTGCACTTAATTTTGTAGCCAGTGCAAGGTCAACGTTATGCTACCCTGCAGTCGATTCAGAAGTATTTTCATTCGAAAAAAATTACCAATTACGGAGTTGTCATACCTCACCGGTTGCAGTTGGAACGTCTGAGTTTAAACCTTAGCTTTGGTACTCTCAAGTTGTGCTAAAAAATCTATAACATCTGTTTTTTCAAAGTACTGCAGCATGACGGTTGAATCTTTGGTCTCTTTATGTGAAAGAAAGAGGCGCCCATTGTTTTCGAAGTCTAGAAGGGTTACGTTTAACTTTCAGTGGATATGACAAGTGTAAAATCTCTATTTCATGGCACGTAGTTTGTCTTTTTCTTGTTTATGTGGGATCATGAAGAACCGAAGAACAAAATTATGGGGCAGGGTTTCGATGACTCGGGCTCGATTCATCACGGTGCCCTCAAGTTAGCTGCCCGTCTTCACTTTTATACCACAAACCATTCCACTTCTGTTATGCCTACCCTCAAATGTAAGAAGCTGTTCCAGTTGAACAGTAAGAGTTTCGCTGAAAGCATAAAAAATGCGTCCAATTATGCAATCAATAAACAAGAATCATGTCTCCTTAACAAAACCACTTATTTTTATTAGCGAAGAAGTTGTGTTATATCATCCTAGAAATTTATCCGCGCAAATGATGTAGCGGAGATTACGGGAACGGATGGTTCCCAATGGGTTGGAAATTTCACCTCAAAACGTCCTTTCAGGATTTCAAGAAAGGAGTGTAATTCTGTGGGACACTGCCAGTTTTAGTTGTTCCGTTCAACCCCATATTCGCTTTGCATGAATTTACTCTCTGCTCACTGATTTTCAGCGTTATTTTTCTTGTTCATTCTTGTATTCCTCTCTCACGCCTGTTTTATGTCCACATGTGCCTAGATATCGTACAGAGTTCTATGTAGGTAATGAACTCCACATTCTGGTGGTCCTATCACGTTTGGGAGCTTCCTCCATTGTAATAGTCCCATCTGTAAATATGAGCAAACTTGAGAGTGTCGATGTCAATGTCGTGCTTAGGCAGACCGCTCGACTCAGGACAGGCTGTTTGTTAGCATGTCCGCAGTAAATCACTACGCGGTAACTTTATGCTATCCAGTCAGTCACAGTAATAACTCTTACCCGATAATAATGGTGTTGTCCATTGTCGTTCCTTTGGAGTAGTGATCACTACACTCCTAGTGCCGTGGCGCTTCGTCGCATCCTAACTGAATGTTTATTCACAATAGCTCTTCCATTTTTCCGTGTGTAGCAAGCCTAGAAAAACGCATTCATATGATCGTCTTGAATGCAGAAATTCTAAAACAAGACGCACTTACTTCGTTATGTGGCACCGTCGATTGTTACAGATAAGTTTACCTTGAATGACGCCATTCATCTCGATTCCAGGATCAACAATGCTACAAAACCTAAACTGACATAAATTTATTTCTATTTCACTGAAACCCATCTCACTGTCTGTGAGCAAGCGCCAACTGCATCGACAGACAACTGGACTGTTTTTTTCAATTGCCTGAAAAATAACCACGAGATATGATGCAGCAGACCCTGCTGTTTTTGTGAATGATCCCACTAAACTTCAAGATATGGCGATAGAAGAGTCATTAGGGAAATGTCTGGGGGGGAATCATCCCTTATCTCGGCAGAACAGAATCAGACAAGCAATGTATGGTTAGTACAGATCTGGTGATCATCTGTGTGAGACGAAAAAATAAACGACCTATCAGTCGTCTTCATTCACCACCAATGTCTTTCGTTGAAATATTTCGAGCACAAATTTTGCAGTCCACCTGACGAAAGAATTTTACAAAATGTTGCACTTCTTCGTCATGCGATGTTTCTGGGACCTTGAATTTCAATAACTCCCGTGTGTATACCGCGCCTTGGTTTGCTATACGCTGCAGAGTTAACAGAAGTGACAACAGGGTTATCGCGATGCGCTGTATCCTCATCTTCATTCACACAAATTCCCCACAAATTCTGTAACAGATCTTACTTTTCAAGAGACGCACAGCGGATTTACGAGAAAACATACTACTCGCATGCCTTCCCATCAGTAGTATCGCCGTTACACCAGTATACAAACAGGCAAATATGTTTAAGTGATGTTCGCTTCAAACACCATCAACGGCCTTTGAAAAAATGACGGAGAGGTCGAAGGCGAGCAGAAGGATACCATAAAAATAGATATGGAACTAGATTCTCAACAACTGACGAACGAGTGATGCGAAAATCCCAATGAAGAGGCCAGGAATACAGAACAACCTTACCGACTGGAGCGGTCGAAACTGTCCCTGAATGTGTAGTTTGCATCGTAAAAGTGGGATAGCAGAATACTACCAGATTTTCCACACTTTCTGAATCCTATTTTTGAAATCTCATAACGCACTGAAGTAAACTAAAATACCACTGAGACTGGAGTGTGAGCTTTCACGCATTTCAAAAAATGACAAAACATCATTATCATCATGATTGACAGCATGACATCAGTGTTCAAAAACGATGCTTCACTGACGTATGTGAATGTCATGGTTGTACAATGGCTACTATACTGCCAAGGCGTCCACACCTAGACAGGAGGACGAATAGGGTCCTCAACCATAGTCATTGGCTTACAAGCCTAACCGCAGGGCAGCGGTGTTTGGCGGGAATGCAAATGCATTACCATTTCTACGGAAAAAATTGCCACATGTTCAAACCCCCAGCCTAGAGGGCCAGGAAACTGTTTGTCAGACCTCTAACCATTGACCGAACTGGTATGAGAGACTCTGTGAGGGTCGCGGGACACCCGCAGTATAGCTCAGTGGATCGCTGAGGTGCGCAAACCGTCATACCACGGTAAGGTCAAGTCTCTTCGTGGCAGATAGTAAAACCTGGCTAATAGCAACAGGTTCGCCGAAATTCTGTTTTGTTTATCAATATGTTGTTTGATGACGTGGTTAGATATGATGTCATCTGTTTTAATTTTGGAGCCATAATCCGAAAATTTCTCCAATCCCTTTTCATCTTTCAAGACATTAGAGAGGGTGTGTTTACCTGGCATTTAGTGACGCGGTTTTTCTCCCATCAAACCGAATGGGAGCTGTTGACTGTGACAACTGGGTGACAAAACTTCCACACACATAAGAAAAACCCAAAAGCACACGAATCGTGATAACTGATGAAAACAATGGATTCCTCGAAAGAAATGAAGCGCAACGTGAATTTCTTCAACGCTGTACTGTAAAACAGCTAATCAGTGGAGCGATGGAGCAAGAAAATGGAAAAGCACCACGAGCAGCATGAAGAATTGCGATACATTTCAGACCGTCTAATGGGTTAGATTGCTAGTAGCCCTTGTACCGTGGTAGCGAATTTAATCTGTTTAATGTGACTGTTTCCTGACAAGTACTATCCACCTATGATAAACTCTTCATCAAAGGGTCACGCCCAATTTGTGAGTTCACTCATTTCCGAAGCAGAAAATCATCTAGTAAGTTGGATGTGCGGTTAGGATCGCGGCAACTGATAACGGAACAAACTCCGCAGAGAAACTATTTCCAGCCGGTTTGGGGAACTGAATAAAATCACCCTCTCGGCGTTTCAAATAACCCGCAGCCTAGCTGGCTTATAGCACTTTTTAAACGCAGGATAATGACATCCATTCATGTGGCCAACTTTTGCCCATTGAGTTGGACAAGAGAAGCGATAATTTCCCGAAGTAACACGAAAATTCCTAATCAACTCACGTTCGACTTCTTTGGACCCACGGTCTTGTGACTTGTTTTTGAAGTGTTTCTTCAACCAGTCAACGACTCTTTCACGAAATCTAACCCTCTGTTAAGATTCTAGACTTAAACGTCAGAATCGCCATATTTAGTGGATTAGTTGGAACGAAAACGGTTCTGCTATCGTTTATCCCAACAAAGGTCACACTGAAGTAGAAAGCTTTTCTGTTCTATTTGACCAATTAAATGCAAGATCTAATCATCACCGAGTTGTTGCTTCGTGCTTTGGCCTTTCTACTGGTTCGTCACACAATTGTTTGTTAATTATTTACCTGGTTTCAGTGATCTCACAAACGAACTTCCCTTGTTTCTGTTTCAGTCGTTAATCCAGAAGTTTCATCTTTAAACTTTTATTTCAGAACTACCTTACATGGTTTCCTTATCTTTAGCTGGAAACAGATTATTTTCCTTTATACGTGGTGATGATACGCCGGCTGGATACCCATAAAAGAGTTGCTCCCAAAATAATATGAATTTTAAAATTCGACTCCGTATACTAGAGTGCTCTTCCATGCTACAAATTTGCGGTCCATTTCTTATTTCACGAGCTTTTACAAGTGTGTTTCTTGTGGCTTTTTCTACAAGCTGTCGGCTGATTCGCACTATCAATTGAATGTTGAGGAATCCTCAGGGGGATTTGTATCACTATTCATCTATCTTTTTGGAGAACCTGATACTCAGCATCTATAGGTTGCAGATGTTACCGGATGTTGAAGACGAAGGTGCTAGAGGAACAGAAAATTTCATTCATACTGGAAAACTTTCATGCTTATTGGAATTTGCCACATTTTTGCAGACGTTTCTTAGAAGAACCAATTCAGGCAGCTGTCTCCGGCGATTACCAGGTTTTCTGCGGAGATCGACGGCTAATCACCGAGGACTATTCCACCAGTGAAATAAAGACTTTATTGGGAAACATCAGCTGAACCGTTTCGGACTACTGGAAGAAAAGCAAAACTTTCCTATGCGTCTTGTTTACAAAGACTGAATATCCGTCTTCTTCTCGAACGCGTCTTCCTGAAATTTTCCTGGATACTCGTTGTCTATCACTTAAACGTAAACGAATGCTACAAAGCGACTCCACAAGTCCCGCAATAAATCTCACTTCTAACTGGACGCGAAACGGATTTATGAGAAAACCACATACTACTGGCATGCCTCCTCAGCCGTATCCACCATCACACCAGTAGTAAAGATGGCTTAATCACTCTGGCTTGAGCCGGATCACAGGATTTACTGGTTACACCCATGGATCAGCGGACATGTGGTCCAGAGTTAACAGCCCAAAGCACTAAATTGAAGTGGACACACGATGCTACTTAACGAGTCCAAACTGGGATGATAACTGACGTGTAGCTGAGCTTTTCACTAAAATTATCTGAACTGATAGAACAGGACATGACTTGACGAATAACTCCCACAGTAAAAGTCGCTTTAAGCCATCGCACTACAGTGAAACCTTCGTTTCACTTCCTGTTTCATTCGGTCGCGACTTTTGTCACCGATCAAACAGTTCTCCATGAAGTGACGTCAACCGGTTTTCGAAACACCCAGCGCCACTGTTGTTATTTTTCTCTTCATCACTTATAGCGAGCGACAGGAACAAACTGACAGCCATCCCTGACCTAAGTTTCTCGAGGCACCTTGTTTTTTGTTTTCCTAAGTTTGAAGACAAACAAAGTTGGAATCATGAACAATGCCAAACGTTACAAAGTTGTCGCTGTTCAACCACAGTTTGTCAGTTACAAACAAAGGTAAAAATAATCGGAAACTGTTTTGTCACGCAAGCGCATTCCTTTGGGCTTAACAATTGTTGACTCAAATTATCTAGCCCGTTTTTAGCTTCCAGTTTTTCTTCTGTCCTTGAAACGACCGGGCAACTGGATATGAGTACTTCGGTCCTTAAAGCCTTTTTTCGTCCATTCTCCATAGAACCTCCAAGCTTCTAGAAAGCCACATTTCATCAGATGTTTGAGCTAAACTAAAAAAGAAAATGATAGTTGCCTCGAGTACTGGCATATATCTTACTAGGAAACTAGCTATTGTCGGGTTTTTTCGCGAGCACAACTCATTAGACATAGTATAAGTCGGTGGTTTTTAACTTGCCTTCAAACTTTGGCGCGTCTCAAGGCCTTAGTTACATGAGGACTTATTAGTGCTATTGTTTTTACTCGAACTAATATCCGAAGGTGACTAACACTAATAGGAAACAAGTTATGTACAGTGGCTACCAGAGACACTGTAGTACAATCGAATGGTACACAAAAAAGAAGGGGACTTATCGAGTTCTTTGGTTGGTAAGTTGTAGTGAACGATGTTGGGATTTGTTGGATGCAGTTGCATTGAATGGGGGTCTTGACCGAGCGTGTTGAAATCTGACCTGTTTCTTGTCGTTTATTCCAAACGACATCGAGCCCAGACTTTTCCCGCACAGTGAGTTGTGCGTAGCATTCAGCTGCCGCAGGTCAAGGCGCTGTGTGAAGTGACGAGCGTCAGCGTCCTGCTGTCATTGTTCCGCATATATATAAGCTTACGTTGTATGAGAGGATGCGTTTGCATTGTTTGCCTTTTGATAAGTTTCAGCTAATCTCGGCTAGTCGGAGAGCGAAAGTTCGTGACATAATCAAAACGGGAGTGAAATGGTGGGTGTGTATGTGCTAAACAAAGTATACGAGTGATTGAGGGTAAACACTGATGAGGTAGAAACCGAACTCAGTGAAAGTGGTTGAAGATAAACATTGACGAGATGGTACCCTACAGACTAACCAAGATACTCAAATATACCGGCCAATACTCACGCAAAGGGACAAGGAGAACGAAACACGGAAGGCGTTGACTCTGGAAACTATCAGTGTTCAGTTGATTCGATCAGACACTAGGGAGAGTAAACCTTCTTATCAGAAAAGAACAAATTTCCTTTGCTGAAGGATGATACTGAGCACCTTCAACATTTGTTGAAACCACCGTTTCGCTGGAAGTAATTCACATAAACGGGATAGCTTCTTCATATATATCAGGCAAACATAACGTAGGAAAAAACAGTTCAAAAGATTGTGGAAAGCAGGTGACCCTGCTCAAGCATAAAATTGAATAATACATCGTTATTTCTTCACGTTTTACTGTGTTTCATTAGGCCAAGGATGAGTGCTTTGGTTGCCACCGGTCACTTGAAAAAATTGTACACATCCCTCCTTTAAGGAAGGAATACCTCACCATCTTCAGCTCTAGAACTGCGTACATGGTGTTCAGTGATTACATTTGCCGCGGTTTCGCTCACCGATGACGTACGGAAATAGAGGTGAGTAGCTACTAGCGAGGGACAGCAGCTGATACAAATGAAGTCTAAAACCGGAAGTGACTAAATACTTTTGAAGGGTGAGGAGGGAATACTGTGGGTTGAAATTAGCAGCTTGAATGCATGAGCGCGCGACTGGGACTTATCTGCTAACTTTCTAGCTATCGGTGTGTGTTCTCTCCGATTCCCCATCTAGACGGACAACAATAAGCAACGCAGTTGAGTTCGCCAGTAACAGCTTTTGTACTACCACGGGCGCATATCCATTATCCGCCTTGTTGTGTAGATGACCTCTTCGCGGAGGTCAATCGACTGACGTGAGAAGCAGTGACCAGACCAGCACAAAATACGAAGTGTGATCAACTCATCAATCGTAGGAACTGCTGATCCGATGCTCCTAGAGGTCTCAAGGAATGCTCCATAGACGTTGACTGTCAAGCACATCAATACCTTCAACTAACAGCGGCTCGGTTCCCGAATCATATCAATCACTGCAGTATTGTAAACGCAACCACTGACAGATGAGCAATTGTCACACCCGCTCCACAGTTGATAATGGTTGGTAAAGCCGCAATGGTCTTCTCAGTTCAGATGGAAATGTCCTATGCGGCTAGACCACTGACACACATACAGCTACACAGGCAATAGAAAGCATGTGTACTACATCACTCGGTTCATCTGAAAACAACAAGTACGAGCCTACGCGGTCTTGCAGAAACACTATAGTTTTCAAATATAAAACGTATGTCAAGCCGTCAGGCAGAATTATTAAGGTTGTTCAATATCGTCTGTATTACCATGGTATCAGATCTAAGAACTATTTCATCTGTGTAGCCCATATCTGTGAGCAAAGGCCATGCGAACATTTCAACCCCACAGGTATTAGCGACTGTCGGTCAGTCTTTCATCATCATACCAATGACATATTCTAAGGCAAAACGGAAAAGAAAACAGCCTCGCCTGACACTACTGAAAGTAGGAGTTTTAGGCGATAGTGCTCCGTCGAATTTATTGCATCCTCGGAAGTTAGTGTACAGTGCTTTAAAAAAGACAAAAGAATTTTGGGAAATACGTTTGCTCCATAGGTACTGTCGTGGTGCCTGAAAATCTCCAGAGTTAAAGGTATACTTCAAGTGAGTAAGGACAACCAAATATAAGAACCATCGTTTTGTGACGGTATGAATTTCTCAGAATTTAGCAAAACTGATGATTCTGATCCAGTAGCCCTTTGATCGTAACAGAACAGTCAGGTAGCGCGAACATAGCTCCTTTTACAATTCGCCATACTTCAGCCACGTGCTCCTTACAGTGTTGGTTTACAGTTCACAGTATCTGAGCCAGCTCAGATAACTAGCTATCGCATTTCCCCGAAGATGGAGAGCTGACACCATTGTTGCTAACTTGCGAGGGTCCGAAAGAAATCGAATCGTCAAACATACTCACACTACGGCGTGATTAAGATCTGACTGTGCCCCGAAAGGAACGTCATTCCTGAATTGTGATACTCTATGGATGGTCCCAATGTAGCCTACGGCTGGTTTGCGCTTGGGGCCGCCAGTGATCCACTTATTTTAGAAAATCTTGCTGAACGGAAACAGCTGACGATCAGTACGCAAAGGGAGGAGTTGTTCTCCAAATCGACCGTCTAGAGGGGATTTCATGGAGCTCAGACTGCCTACTGGGGCACACATATCACCTGCTGGAATGTGAATGCTAGTGCTTGTTGCCTAGCGGATGACCCCAAATAAACCATCAGTGCTCAATTTTGTTCATCAGATAAGATCAGCAATCCAATCTATCTGACACTGCGTCATAGTTGCAGTCTTCCCATGACCCCGTCCCGGCATTATCCCTTCCTGGCTCCTGGTTTTTCCCACCAGTATGTTCCGAAGACTTTGGCTGTTTTCGCCGAATTGCAAGAGAAAATTACTGACATGGATGAGGAGGCTCGGGACTTACATCAGATAAGACAATTTGTGAGACAGAGATATGAGGCTAATTGGAAGTTCTGTCCCTCTGGCCTTGAATGGGGGTGCAACAACTCTCCCTATAACTCAGACAAGGATGACAACAGGTTAGACTGCTGTAGCATGGGGTACGCCGCGATTACTAACGATGGGGAAGTTGCCTCACCAGAGGGAAATCGTCGGTCAGTCTGCAGTTCGTTGGACAGCAAAGCTTCACCAGATGATAACGGTGCTCATTCGCATTGCAGTTCGTTTGTGCGGTCGTCTGGCGCCACAAACTTAGACACATGAGGTTCGTCATATGGCTTTGCTTAAATTTGTGTCAATAGTACTGTAGATTTGTAGACCCGATTCTTCTTTTTGACATTCGGGATCGTCGAACCTGCGCGTCACCCCAAGTTCAGTTTCGTAGGCTTCAACAGTGTTCTCCTTAGTGTCAGAACTGCAGTCTGTTGTTATATTTGCTGACATTACAAAGAGGCAACGGTTTTTGTGCTGACTAGCAGTGAGCCTCATTCAGCTGGAAAACCGAGCAGTGCCATGCTGACTTCACAAGATGCCAATTCAACCAAACGCGTTCAGCTCTGGGGCTGGATTCGATCCCCACGCCATATATTCTACGAGCCAGAGATTCTGGATCCCCTGACATGGAGACAGAAAATCGAAGGAGACGATTTCGTCCTTAGAGCTTTGAGATGCATGACTACGCTTGAATCTTGAGTGGGTGTTTCAGAATCGCAGTATAAATCAACTTAAGAAAACTGCAAGGTCTGGGCCAACACTGCGGACCCACCAATTCGACATAGATTTAGGATGGTGAAAGTTTCAATGCAGAAAGTACTTCGTAGATTATGATTGTTTTTCTTTTATTTTCTCTGGGTAACTGAGTAAATAAGGCACATCAGTCAAACTGACAATCATTTGATCCAGCGACGCTTTTGTAGGGTGAGAAAGGTTTTGGGAGGAACAATGGTGGGCAAAGAACTGTGCTGACAAATGATCCCCGTTTGTACGGACCGAGGAGAGACGTTTTAGTAAGGTATCCCCATTGGGTATTTGCCCAAAAGCCTGACCTACAGTGCAGCAGGGGGAATAGGCCTTTCTCTTGAACCCTTTCCCTTTCCTATAACTCACAAGCCTAACCTACAAGTCGGCGGGAAGTAAGGAGGCTCAACCCGGGGTCCGTGACTAAATCGTTCAACTCATTTGGTAGAATGGGGTTGGGCCAGCAAGAGGGCACAGGGAATTAAGTATGAGCTTCTCACTCTTAATGACACCGGGTAGGGGAAGCACGGTGTTTTTGGCAGAAAGGACCGACGCTGTTAGGATTCATTGAATCAGAGGTTTATTTTCAAAACATGCTGTGACAGACTCATTAAAACCCCACGGCCGTCTGACTGACAACAAGTGTGAGACTGAAACCCACAGATTTAGATTGAGCAAGGATCAGAATGCTAGATATTTTGGGTAAGTTCCGATAAAATGCAAACGCAACATAACAGATCATGTTAAGAACTGAAAAGCTAAAACAGTAAGTTCAAAGTTAACGGAGTACGTTTTGACCTCAGCGTTCAGATGAAGTAGGGCGCGATAGATTAGAGGAAACGACTTCCGCTACTAATTAAAGGATTATTTCCCTGCTGTGGCCACACGAAAGCATTCTACCCTCATTATAATCTCTCAGCATGGCCTGCAGTGGACGTCTTTTTAAGGGAGTCAAGTCATCCCACTGAAATGCTCCCAAATAGCCCACTATCTTGTATCCAAGCCATTGCCTTCTCCGTGACGAGGGTGTCAACCACAGTGAAATAACAGTGTCAAAGATTCACTGGTTACTCATCTACTGGATCGGGTTAAACCCAGATTTCAAACAGAGGCCCGCACGTCAAATTGGTTTCGATAGACTGGACAGATGAAGTCAACCCCTGACCGGAGTTACCAGTCTTGACCGGTATATCTGCCCATGCTACAGCCTGGGTTTTCGCACCTTGTCGTTCAAAGACTGGAAGTTCAGCCTAAAAAAACAGATTTCATATCCCATAACAAATCTTCATGACGTGTCTCTTACTAGCCGTCCTCCCGACGCTATGGCGCTTCTGGTAATCGACGGGCTTTCGGCTGTCCCGTGGATTTGGGTGACCAGAAAGCAAGCTGGGGAGCCCAGCCTTGAGAGACTCGTTCATGTTGGAATGTGAACAGCATCTTTGGTGTCTAGAACGAAACCCTTAAAATACTTGACGCGCACGGTTATGTACGCGTGCGAACTGGTGTTTGTCTGAAATCCCAGTGCCTGGATGCAGTTCCGTCGAGCTGAATTCCTTTAAAAAAACAGCTGTTTTTGGCTCTATCGGAGTGGTCCACAGGACAGTTCTAATCAATATACTGTGGCCTTTGGGATTATTGATTGAGTTCAGGATGAGCCAGTAGCGATCAAACAGATTATCTTACTAGTACTCTTCAAAAGATCACCATCCAACATCGCTGTCTTAGCCGTCTAAGGGGGATGGCCCAAGAGTATGTTCTCCAATAGTGGGCGCTCCTAAGAGAGCAGTACATAAGCCTAATCGTTCATCAGGAGAGTTAACCAAGGTGATTTTGAACTACTTACTTGTGGGCCCCTTGTTCCTTGCTGAAAACTTAGTATCATACACTCAAGTATAGCGTTTTACGTCTGTATAGAATAAATTACATCGTATCAGCTTCTTTTTGGACCATTTTTAAGCTCAATACAACTGCCTCTCTTACCCATTGTTCTGAGTGACACTCACTGGAAATTTTTGCTGACAAGAACCATGAATGTGGAGAGAGGACCACAAAATTGGCAGCTGACACCTTACACTTCTTTACTGAAATTGGTGAGGTTAAGCGAATTTTCATCATAAATTGGACAAAAACCATAATCCTTTTGAAACGTTTTCATGTTGTTCTCATAGGAAGGGTAGTAGCCAGAACAAACGTGGTAAGCACATGAAGAAGTCGACTAAACGTGCTCCATCTAGAGAGATGTCACTCAAGACTTGCCTGCTGAAGACATAAATTAATATACATCTAAACTTTGGTTTGCTCTGTGCTCCACCCTGAAAGCACAGTCTGATTAAAAGGAAAAAGAATAGCTTGTACTTTATCAATATATCCCACGACTGAGTTTGAGGTTATGCACCCCGGTCTGACACAAAATGCTTCCAAGAATATGGCTTCGAACTGCCCATCAAGTTTCATTGGTTATCGTATATTACGGACAAGATCGCTGCTTGCTTCTGTAATATGGGTTAGACAGCAAGACTGCCTGAGAACTGTGGCTTTCTCGACCGTGCCATTTTCAACCTGCGTTATCCCAGTTTTATAAACACAGGATTAATAGTAGTCCTTTTTTCGAGCGATAAAGAAGTTTTTATGGCTCATAAAGCAGTTTGACCTGCCCGCATTTTGCTGTTCACACCCTTTCCGATTCACCTCGCAAGTGCTTTCTGGTTCTCATCGCCAAGTTCTTCGCTGAACCATTGACTGGAATGAGGTGCATATTCAGGAAAGCTTCATTCAAAACATCTTTGATTTTCCAAGCTAACTGAAAGTGAGAATTTATACAACCAATCTATCCACTAGCTGTTAGTCCATATACTAATAACTGATATTCATTTTCTGACGCTAGTACCTGCGCGCTGAAATTTCATCGGAAAAAAGTTTGTGTAGCCCATCTGACAGAATAGTTTTACAGGTGCGGTGAGGATCTCCAGCTGGGTCAAACGCCCAGCGTTGACGTGCTGCAAACTCACCACTCCAGAAGCAACCAAAACCTATATGACATTTTATCGATAATCGTATAACTAGTGAAGATGAACCAAGGTGAACTGTCCCGAATCACTTCTGTAATCACATTTGCTTGAAGTGTTATGATCGCGAACGGTGGACGGAAGTTCATGTCTCTCATTTTTTATGGTTGAGAAGGGTGGTAGACAATTAATTTTCTACGGAAAATTATTTGAAAGTTGCATTTTACTTCGAATTAAGTCATTTGAATTTTCGGGCTCTAATCAACTTGAACAGAAGCACTCAACCAAATTCTGAGTAAACAGAGGAAAAGGAACATGCAAACAACTTAGGTTTGGCTTTCATATGTTTATGCCGCTTGTGTCAATAGGCTCAGCGTTTATAAGTAGTGTCCGACTTTCCCACTCACATGGCGCGTGGATAACATTTCCACTCGATTCAAGTGCTTCAGGTATGTCCTCCAAACACAATGACAGTCTGGTTGCTTTGCAACCGAATACAAACTGCTCTTATGCTTTCAGTTGTTCAGCCAGCAACCTAAGTGAAGATGCCGTTCTGAGAAGACCCAACACAGTTCACTATGCTGAATCATTACGTTTTGACATTTAATGTCGGAAAAAAAGCTAAACTGACTATCGAATGTAATGTGGACAAATGAAATACAAATGTCGATGTTTAATTAGGACATATCCATTATATACAAGAGGACCGGGGGAAGGGATGTAGCCTATAAAACAAAGCTCCTGCGTGTGAAAATCAATTAATGAAAAGCCTTTTTTCATTTGCGTGCGACAACAGAGTGGTTTGTCTGATTGCGCTAAGCGATTCAGTGGTCCGTGAAACGCAGAAAAACCCTGTAGAAGGGTTTTGTAATGAGGTTTCGTTTGAGAGTCACTATTCTGAGAAACAGCAGTGGGTGAGTAAAATGAACCACGCAATAATACTATTATTATTATCATCATTACTTTGATTTTCATGAATATTTTGGGTGAAAACTCGAGGAACTTTAGGAAAAGTTGACCTTATCTTCCTGATTGATTTGCAAGGCTGGTGATGATCCATCAAGGCTTCATGTGCAGCATCAAACGATTGCATACATTCTGGCTATTTTGCTTTCTGAATAAAGATCCGGTATGAAACCATTTTAAAGCGACTCAGTCATCTGTGTCAGAGTACTCTACACAGTTAAAAACACGCAAGCAGATACACATGGCGCCCACTTGTTGGTGGAATTGCCCCTTCTTTGAGGTTTCTGACGCCAATTCTTAACGCCATTGACTATGTTCTATTGTATATGTTCGTGCAAAGTCCACTTCCGTCAAAGAACGACATACGATTCGACTGTGTCAACTACTGATGTGGTTTCTATGCTGATGTTAGAATGCATTGGTTTATACCTGAGGAATGCTGTTGCAGACGTTTTCCTTGGTTGACTTATAGCCTATTACGTAAAGTGACTGTAACGAAACACCAGCATTAACCGACCATTCTACCATAACTATATCACTCCTAGCTTTTCATGGTTTTCTGCTCCTACATGTCTCAGTTTCTCGCCTCAATTTGTGATCATTCGTCCATAAACGAGGAGACTAACCGGATGAATGGTCACTGTGCCCTTGGCCAATGTAGACACGAATAAATTCGTTTTTGCTCTGATCGCCTATTATTCATGCACTGGTTCGCAAAGTGATAAAGATAAATTAGTTGATATCTACCACTTGTGCGGAATATCATACTATATGGCGTAAATGCTGGTAACTGATCGTGTGTAGCTGGCCTTGTGAGAAGGCCAGATAGCTTGAAACACTAGTAGAGAACTGCTTCACCAGTCGATGCGACAACCTCAATAGCGCACTGTTTCTCACAGCTCGGTTGGCACTGAACAAATTGCGGAATAATTAACCAACCAAATAAGCATTCGACAGCTGCGATCGTTCGGAATTCTGCTGCTTCCTGCATCATAAAACCGGAAACTCTGTTGTAGTGTTTATAGAGCTAAGCAACTGGCTAGATGATCGACCGGATTATTAGAAGAGGAGAATCACGTCTAATTGAATTTTGGCCAGCATAGACTGTGGGGCAAAGTGGAATTTATGAACTTCGGTACACTGACGACTGGAAAGTAGCTCTCAAGCAGACTTAAGTGATAGAGTGGAACATGGGTGGGGACGCTCTTGGGATGGGTTGTTTACGACCAACCGTAACTGTCCATCTTAATTAGGCTAAGAACAAGCACTACCAGTTCCTAGTTGCCTTTTGCATGTAGCCAAACGAAATTAGACAGCCGTGAGAAAAGCATGATCCCACTCATGTGCGTTTGCTGTTGATTTACAAACAATCAGTTAAGTTGGTACGGAATTATTTTGCTTGCATGCCGCACCTTTATTTCTCTGGGGTCAGCTTCGAAAAATGTCTCATGAAATCAATACTGTTTTTTTTAAACACCAAGTTTTCACAACCACATCAGTCCTGTATGGACAGCAAAACGTGCCGCCCCGTGGCTTCTAGGTTGAATGGAATTTCTAACAGCTTTAAGTTTCACGATTTGAAAGTTCACTCAAGTGAACGTCTTATTTCAGTGAGTGATCAGATCGGTTAACACGTGTACGTTCAGTATGCGTAGGTGTACTGGAGTCACACTCAATTACCTCGAAGTTTCGACAGCGGATATTCATATTATGGTCGGCCAAAAAGATCCTCTCCTGATGGGATCTTAGAACAGCAAAGCGCACCCTACTGGTTCCCATCGAGATAGGTTGACCTTAATTAAAAGACGGTGGTACTGATGCGAATTCCACACTAAGTATAAGTGCTAGGAAAGTGGATTTTCAACTACAATCAAGAATCTGTGCCTCTTTCCAAAAAGCAATCGGATAAGCGCACAACTTAGAACATGACAATGTATACATGATCGTCCGAACATATTTGCGAAATACACTCATTTGCAAACAAATTTCGTTCTGCGAGAAACCCACCTGGAACCCAGCTGAATCTCTCGTTGGTGATGTTTACAGGCAACTGAATGTGCTACACCAGGTCACTCATGTTTCAGTGGCTACGATATTCAAAATATCGCGATACTCGTATATCCGTATTGCACTACTCATATGGTTGCTGAAAATTCTTCGACAGCCTACGATCAGTTTCACCCTTCAAGTAGAACATGAGGTTGACGGCAACTCAGGGACTGCACCTACCTGGCGAGCCGCAAGAAGGGCAAAACCGGGCGTGGGCTGTCGAAAAGTTTTAAGCAACCTTATGAGTAGTGCATTACCGTCAACTTATTTTCCGTTGACGTGTCTGACATTTTGATTCGCTTTCAAGAAAAATGGTAATGTGGTTCGTAGCACTTTCATTTATCGAACTTTTTCGTCCGAGAACGTGTTAATTCGCACAGTCTGTAGCTTTCATCAGAAATACATTACATCATGTGACTGTGCAATACGGCTTAGATTAGCATCCAAGAAAATATCCTGATTAGGAAGTAAAAAAATACGACGACAATAAACTGAAAACTTATTAAGCCTAAATTTTCAGTAGCGAGATTTATTTGAAAATCTGCTTTCCTTCCTAATGACTGGTCCTCGCTAAGTGCCGTTTTATGAATCCTGCTCAATAGTAAAAATTGTCAATGCTAAACAGAATTGTGGTGGTAATCGCTTTGCACCAAAATTAATGGCTTTTCGATGACCCATTGTACGCCAGGCTGCAGGAATAGAACCATTGCATTATCGAATTTCACACGATTTTACACGGGGACTCCCTGATTTAGCGAAGAGACATACATATGGTCTTCATTGCGAAAAATATGTGACGACCGCGGCAACCTTTCCGTTATCTTATTAATGCCCCTTGTCATACCTTCATCAGGCTACTAGTTCTAATTCATCGCATTAAAGCCGACGTGTAAGTTGGCAGCGCAATGGACAAACACTAACCCAGAATGCATTACACGTAAGCAGACTACCATACTCTGTTTTTCCAAGAGCACCAACTTTTCGAACCGTGTACTATGTAGGCAGACTATCTAATCATCTAACTGTGACCTTGTAATCATTTGTTTGTCTGTTTAGTGAAAAATTCCAATGCTCTCGTCATAAAGACCTTGATTTGCAACCCTGCTACGAGGCCTTTATATACTATCCATCCGATAGACTTCATGCCACACACTAAAGAATAGGACCCAACAGCTTGGGGGTCACCCACCCACTTTATCAGTGCAGTTCATCCAGTAATGCTATAACTGGAGAGATAATTAGCACGTTTCTGAACTTCACTGCCACGGATCGTTTCGAGAAGAGTTCATCTGCGACCCTATGCAAATAGGTATTTAAACCCCTTATTGGGTTGTTTCGGGCCTAAATGACTGCATAACCGATGCATATCCAAAGCTGAAAACCGGCATGCACGCAGCTAGCCTGTCGCCGATCCGCTGAAGTCTCAGCTTGTGGACACACACGCACGCATGCGTCCCTTTGTTGTCTTCGCATACAGATCTTACATTCAGGTCATCTTTGTGCATGACGTTTCATTTCCCGTTGGTCTCAAATGAAGCTATGCCTGAAGCAAAAACATTGAAACCTAAGGCTTTTTGGCACAGACGACCATAAAGCAAACTTCAAAACTCATGAGTTATCCAGTTCGCTGTATCTTTCATACTCATACATTTAGGGGATAAATTAAGCAGTTTAGCATTGAAAACAAAAATGCAAGTATTCGCATAAACGTATAAAACGTAATTTTAACTGTGTGGTTTTGAATATCTGTTTGGATTGTTGTAACTAAATGATCCTGATGGAACAAATGAGGAGCTTTTTTTGGAATAAAAAAATGAACTCACTACCTGCCGTTTGAGGCATTGAAAGCTGGTCGGAAACACCTTAAAAAAGTCTATTTTACGGAACGGAGCTGTGTTTTCATCCCATTTGTTTGTCGCCAGTTTTTGAAGCAAATGTCTGCTTCTACCATTCATAGTATATTAGCTTCAATCAGCTGCAAAGACATTGAAGAATAATATTGGAACGGCCAATTTTGTCATCCATGAGTCCACACTCAGATTGTGGTCCTAAATGCAGACATGAACTTGTGGTTTCCACTTGGTAACCAGGCTGTCATTCAAAAAAGCTAGCGACTCGCTAGTTCAGAGAAGTCCTTTTAACATGCATCTAAGGATTTCTCAATGTAAAATAACTGACTTCTTTTCGAGAAATACACTCATTTGCAAGTCAACATGGTTTTCACGAGAGACTCAAATTAACCTCTCGTCGAAGAGTTTTCAGCAACCTTGTGAGTAGTTTCCTTTATGAAAATATACTGCGATATCTCGAATATCGTGCCAACTGAAACATGAATCGGCCTGTGTGCATCACATTCAGTTGTAGAATATCATAAGCGAGAAATTCACTTGAGTCTCTCGTGAAAACCAATGAACGTATTTCTCGAAAACAGTCTGTTTTGGGTTCAAGTAGATCATAAGGTTGACGGAACCTCGGGAACTGCGCCTACCTGATGAGCCCCAAGAAGGGCGAAACCGGTCGTGGGCTGTCGAAGAGTTTTCAGCAACCTTGTGAGTAGTTTCCTTTATGAAAATAACTGACTTCTCTTTAAGCAACAAAGGATCTTTTGAAAATGAGCTTTCATCCAGGAAACTCGATAGGGATCAGATCAAACCGAATTTCTAAGTACAATGTTCGACTACTCAGCATAAAGTGGCAACTTGCCCTTCACACACGTCTATCTGGTTAACGTAAAAACCACACCTGGGTGATAACGATCTATGGATATGTGAAACAATACGTCACGTATAGTGACAAAGAAAAAGGAAGGGAAAACTGGAACAATAGTTTCATCAGACACAACGCCAACAAACGCATGACACGGAATTCAAATTTCCGATTCATCACAAACAACATTCTCAAGAATTGGAACATATTAGCCTATTGCATTAAAACCGTTATAACATACGAATGTTTCATTCATTCAAACCAGGTAAAAACGGTTTGTGCCACAAAGAATCACTCTGGAAACAACCAATCAAACGAAAGAATTTCTTGTGATATTTACTTGCGCGGACTATGTATCATAAGCTCGTTAGTAATAGCCCATTCTCTCTCGGCCACCAAGATGCACCAAGACACCACTGGCGCAGTTCTAACATACTACTACATAACCAACCATGCATTTTGTCTTTAAAACCAAAGCAGAATCATTCAGTGTGATCTTACTGAGTCAATGCATGTGCCAGTCATAGACAGGATAACGATGGTCTAGCATTTATAACTGGCCTTTGGACTTGTGTTGATAATTATGCATAGATTGGCTTCACCTACAGGACGAAATCTCCACAAAAATCACAAATCTCCTCACACTACCGACAATCTTTCAGTAGCTCAGTGGAAGAACAAACTTCATCCGATGAGTGAAGCTTCTATCTGAGAAGTCGTTGCTCGAGGAGCCAGTCAACACGTGTGATCACGTGATGTTGATCCCGTGACTGAAGGATGAGCCGCGCTATATCCTGTCTAAGTCGAGTTAATCACACTGCTGATCAGCCACTCGTGGCCGAACGGTTAAGCGTTCAAACTACTAGCCAGGAGGTCACGGGTTCGAGACTCTTCGGAGCTTCGTGAGATGCGCACTGCTGATGATTCCCAATTAGGATGAAACAGCTGTACAGTGCTTCTCTGCTTTTCAGCATAGATTGGAGCCTGAGAACATCACAAACGAGAGATTCAGCTGCGTTCCGGGTGAGTCTCTCGAAAAACTAAATTAGTTTGCAAATGAGTGCATATTCGCTAGGTTGGATCCACTTAAAGGACGAAATCTCTACAAAAATCCCAAGTCTCCTCACACTAACGCCATGTTCATTCAGTCCCCCTGCTCCGCCCAGCAAATGTGGTCACTGTTTTGCGTGACGGCAGATTGTACGGTGTTTGTAAGCGCTGGATTTTTAAAGAAATCATCTGTGTTATTATGTATCTATGTGTTCAGTACGTAAGCGTTCAAGCTCCAGGTTCGGCCTGTGTAAGCTGACCTGTTATCAGGGTGCAATATCACACAGCAATGATGGCACTAACAGCCGGTTCATAGTATTGTCTGTAAGATCAATTTTCCTCAGATATTAAGTCCCTGAGCATCTACTTCGATGATAAGTTGGCTTCTTCGGGCATTGGTTGGATTTCCACTGCGAAACCCTGATCGAATGCAAAATGTTCTTCACCGGGAGTATAAGTTCGTGGAGTTCAATTCGTCTTCTACCAAGCATGAACAGCGGAAAACTGTCATGTTCCTAGATGGATTTTGGAACGCAGCTTTCTGCTTCTCGAAACGATTCGGAGCAGAAATCAGCAAAATCTCACCACTACTACTAGTGGTGGAATGATCTGCAGGTACCTGAGCTCGAAGTAGCTCAGGGATCAAGGCGTGAGCCTTCTAACCAGGAGGTCCGTGGTTTGAACCTAAACCCGACATCCAGACTGCTCATGTCCAGCTTTGAACAACGGGGCAGGATCTCTACCCTCGAGCCTCCTTCTAGTAGCATGGAAGCTTTGCACCAAAGAAGTATCACAGCTCAAGAACAGTGTTATTCCTGTCTTGTAGAAGCCTGATCACTTATGCCCCCCCCCCCGCAAAGTGACATAAAATAACCGTTTACAAACAAAACGGTGTGCTTCATTGGTTGCTCTGAGGACTGTACGGTCAGTTAAAAGTAACTAACTCATCTGTTTAAACAAATTCATCAGTTCAAATGAAGCTTCAAGTTATTTTGAAATACCTAAAACCAAATCATGACCTCTGGTGAGCATCCAAAACGAAGGTTGAATTCATTATATGATTCCACTGTGCAGAGTGAACGGCTAATTATCCAGTGCGAGGGCGTAACAAAAGCAGTTTGGATCTGTCCTAGGTTGAATTCATTATATGATTCCACTGTGAAACAAATTGACATCAAAAGTAACTTTTCGATGAATAATAACAATTTAACTGTGCGAGATGTTGAGTAGCATTTTTGGCGCCTCTTTTGTGGATAAATAGAAATAAACAAGTTTTCTGCGGGAAAAGAGAGCCGAATCATCGCAGTTTTTTATATTTGCTTATTGTAATTTGAAAAACAATGCTGAAAGTAGCACCTGCCTAAAAAGATACCACATGAATACTGTTTCTTTAAATCTTTTTGTTGATGCAGTTAAATGTACGCTGGGTGGTCCTGCTACTTAGATTTGTTGCTACTGTAGCCCAATGAGATAGTGAATGTACTTGTTCGTACGGAAACAGTACTGCAACCTGTTGAAAGTCTTAAGGAGTGTCTTTTCAAGTTTTAACCGACTTGATTTCCTCAAGTGTAAACCAAGTCTTCGTTCATTGAATCACTGGCGTTTGACTTCAGTCTCTACCACCTTTATCGAGGTATATATAAAACTGTACAGCGGTCCTTCAACTTGGTCAACCGAATTGAGACAACCCCCTTGAGAAGACCAAGTTGTTCCTCTCGCACTTTGCAATTGGACTGGCAGGTGGAGCACAAAACCCCGGAAAACAGACCGAAAAATGTGGGCGACTTAGGTCTTGCTAAACCTCTCTTTTTCTGGAATAAGGAAGTGCAGTGATCAGCGTGGCAGTTGACCCAGATGTTGTGTCGCAAGTGTGTTCAAACGCCGAGTGGACCTCCACTGGTTACCTCAAGAGCGCATTTCTGACATACTTTAATGTTGAATTTTGATATCCGATGGAGCAAACGTGTTCAGAGTTGTACGAAATGGGTGGCTTGCTCCGATAACAATCCAGAAACTCTTCTGGTTGCGTCAATCGCTTACTCCAGGATTCCCCAATGAATTGAGATCACAGATGATTGAAATCAACTGCATTACTGATGACAAATTGTTGGTCGGTGCGCGAACACACTGTTATCTTTTGAACGGTCCTGCTCCTGTCCGGACGATACAATCCTGGTTAGTGACACGCTACTTCGTAAAACTGATTGCTTCCGAAAACGATAGACGAAGTGACGGGGCTTTTAGAGAACGTTCGCTCACTTCAGTACGAGAATTGACCGTACTGTCACTCACTCGTGCTGTAAGGAAGCCATTTCAGTAATTCACCGTTTCGGTTGGAATGTCGCATAGCTGTTGACAGCAGATATTTAGTGGTATTTGAGATCTAAGTGTCAACCACTGATTACTGTGAAATCGGTGGTATTCAATTCCACTGCCAGCTCAAACTCTTCACTGCAAAGGTGTCAGAGTGTTTCTGGCATGTATATGAAAGAACCACTGTTAGGTTTGCTTGTGTAGGTTGCTACACTCACATACCGCACATATCTGTTCTATCGAGTTCCACTTTTCCGGAGGTGCATGGTTTCAGTGCCCCTCAAGTAGAACATAAGGTTGACAGAAACTCGGAGACTACGCCTACCTGATGAGCCCCAAGAAGGATAAAACCGGTCGTGGGCTGTCGACGATGTTTCAGCAACCTTATGAGTAGTGCATTACAAATATATATGTATCGCAATATATCGAATATCGTAGCGACTGAAACATGAGGCGACCTGGTGCAGCACATTCAGTTGCCTGGAAACACCACAAACGAGAGATTCAGCTTGGTTCCAGGTGAGTCTCTCGAAAAACCAAATTAGTTTGCAAATCAGTGTATTTCGCTAGCTCACATGTCAGTCTCACAAAGGCGGCTACTATAATTCAGTGTATCCGATAAAAAGTTTAAGGTCGGAATAGTGCAGTGCAGTGGAATGAGAAGTCTCAAATCGATAATTCAAGTGAGGTGGGTAACCTTTTTCGATGGCTTTTATAGTCGTGCAAATAAGTTTTGATGGAGCCCTCTAAAGCCACGGTGGTGACGCGTGATTAATGTTCATCCGATGATCCGTCTTCTCGCCTTCCTGTCGAAATACAACGTTACACCAGCGCGTTACTTACAAACTAGGGTGAAAAAGGCAGAATATAAGATCAAACAGTCGATTAGTAACGCAGTGTCCGCTCAAGAGGGTTTTTTGGCCCTCCGGAATTATATTCACTGTCCCATGTCCTGCTAAACAAAGTCTCTCTAGCTCTTATTGGGAAATAAATGCCAAGCCGAGGAAATTCGAAAAGTTTCCAAATGTGGGTCTCCATTGAGGGGCTCCGTTGTACTAAGGGTCCATTTTCGCACCTTACCAGCTGCTGGTGTTTCAGGTCTCTCTCCGCTATCATTCAACTGATTTTAGTAGTACCTGAGCGGTGGCGTGAAGATGAAAGTTGATTTGACCGGCGGCCCCTTTGGACCTGTATGCGTGTTTGGGCTTCACGCACACGCAACATTCCAACCTAGTAACACATGTTGCAGGAAGATGAAAAAGTACTACACACAAATTGTAATCAGGAATTCTCGCTGTATACTGCACTTTTAATCGCACAAAATTCCAGCTGATACTCCAACCCGCAAGTGAACTCAACCTGTGCTGAGAAGCTGGGAAGAAGTGTACTGCTGATGGGGATCGTGTACCTGTCTGCAGATTATCCTGCTATTACGAAAATCAAGTGGCAATCAAGCATGCAGATCCCCCTTTGTTTTCTCCCGTTTCCTCAAGTAATTAGATATCGTGTTTGACTCGATGTGAGAGTGACTCGTTAAAAAGGACAACTGTCCATGATAAAGTAGTTCATGAAATGCACCGACATTTTGTCCTTTTTGTCTCAGAGATTTTGGAGAACACGGGGGCATGATAGTGCACCAAGAGGACGAGGCTTTCAATAATGTTGGTATCGATCACAAAGACCTTGAGCTGTGTAGACCGTGGATCTCATTTACAAAAAGCCCATGGAATTGAAGCTGCAAGCGTTGATGGACTACTGGTCACATACAATCGCTTCGGCGCAACTGACGTGACGATCCATCACGAAATTTTGATTATTCGCAACCTGGGTGGCGCGTAAAAAAACAGACGAACGGGTGTTGTACCCTTTTGCGCACACCCTAAAAATAAACTCAGTCCAAAAACGATGTAAGCAGACAATGACAGAATCCGGTTGCTTCGGGCGTTCGGAGAAATCATCCTACTCACTTTTCAGGACATGGCGTCATCGTACCCATTTTGTCCCACGTGCTGTAGTCACCTGCTCCGTGGGTTTTTTTTGGTTTAAAGTCTGGTTCAAGCTTGATCCTTTCCGGAAACACGTTTTTTAACATATTAGGGTCTGGATATATCTATCTGTGAACGAGTCCTTTTCAAATTTTATCTTTTACGTTACCGTTTAACAAGGTTTCTTTAAAAAAAAGTGATAGAAATATCAGCCTACACATTGTGAATAATCACGATGAAAAACTTAGAACCACAGTTGTAAACTGAGGAGTGGATGCTCTCAGGGAATCGATATTTGAATATGTCAGGCTGCAAATGTGTGCGTTGCAGTAAATCCCCTTCGAATCTTGCGGTTTGAAATTGCGAAGGTACGTATGATTAGCGACTCAGCTGAAATTCATATTCTTATAGTTCCGATGACAACGTGAGTTTTCGAAACAAATACCTACCATTCCTCACCTTCTACGTATGTCCTGAACTACAGAGGTGCCCTAAACTTCATCAATAAATGATGCAATCGTATTCGCGTGGATTTACTGACCGGAAGGTCCGTGGCTCGAACCAGACTTCTGGCTCTCGACTTCCCCTGTCTAGGCTTGGGAAGCCTGGCAGTATCCCAGCCCTCGTGCTTCCTTCGGGCCACATGGCAGCTAGGAAACAAAAGGGTGGTACATCTGAACGATTCGCGAAGAAAAAAGCTCACTCAGAGCAGTCCGAGTAGTCGTGGATTTGGGGTTCTCCGAATGTACAGGCAAATAATACAACTTGCACTTGAGAAGTGAAGCCGGTTTATTTTGAAAATTCTAGAGCCATCGTACAGCTCCTTCATCCTTATTTAAAACCATCACCAGTGTGCATCTCGGGAATCTCTACGGTGAATGGAACTCGCAACCAGTCAACAAGTGGTCACACGACGTGACTTCTGCAACTGAACGATAAGTGGCACTATATCCTGTTTAAGAGAGCCAATCGAACTGCTGTTCAACTACTTGGTGTCAAAAGGTTAAGTGTTCACGTATTGGCGGGAAGGTCACGGGTTGGAGACTTTCTGAGTTTCGAAAAACCCGCGCTGTTGATGATTCTCAACAAGGATATAACAGCTGTGCAGTGCTTCTAAATTTCTCAGCACATATTGGGTTCACCGACAGGAAATCTCAATTGGAAATTACTAAATCTCCTCAAACTGTCATTAAGCTGATAAAATTGCCTGATTTAAGATGAGTACATCATCATCATCATCATCGACAGCATGACATCAGTGTTCAACACCGATGCTTCACTGCCGTACAACCATGACTTATTTGAAAGCCTTATTGTGAAGAAAAGATTAAAGGTGGACGGGGAAGGAACTTAGTGCTAGCTTACCACAATCATTCCGAGGTACCTATACCTCCAGACATTCACTCAGGCGATCTGGATAGAAACTGACAACAAGAACGCCACTGATATCGACTGGAAGCCATATCTTTTAGTGTCTCCAACCAGGCACAGTGAGGATCACGCGGTCCCCATCCTGGAAGGCGAGTAGCACCGACAGCACCCAAGCGTTTCGTGATCTCTTTCATACTCCTCTGCCAGGTCATGGGTTGGCCACCTCTCAGTTTACGCCAGTCTGAGTTTGGCATGGAAAACAGCACTCTCTTCGGCAAACGATGGTTCGGCTTACGTAACACATGTCCCAACCAACGCAGCTTCTGGTGCTGGACACATTCTTCAATGGAAAACGCGCTTTCTAACTGCCTCGTTACGGATTCGCCGACACCAACCCACACGAGCGATGGTTCTGAGACAACGATTGTCGAACACCTGAAGACGTCTCAGTTCCGCTGCTCGAATAGGCCAAGTCTCACAGCCATACAACAAGACAGCCCGTACTGTAGCTTGATAAACACGTCCCTTCAGATTCAGGGATAAACCATTCTGACGAGTACCATTCTGATGAGTACAACAAATCATTGACGCAACTATTCGGTCTCTTTATGTTGGCGTTAGAGAATTGGGACTGTCTAGTGTACTCATGAGGCCAGCGCTCTACAAAAAACGCCACAGCCAAGAGCAGTGCAGACCCTTGCAAGAATCGAACTTCACTGATGTGGTAGCATTTCCACCGTACGTGGAGTTTAACAAAAATAATAACATTGTTAAGCAGGCCATAAGACATACCCCTATTCGGATATTGACCTACAAAATCACCGTGACCCTCTCGAGAGTGAAACACTTGTACGCCTTTTCTATATTTTTCCGTGTTCTTTCATAAAATGTACTGGATACGGTAAAACGCCGTAAGTTGATCACGTGACAAAGAGATTTGTGCTAACTTCAGCCCAAATGATGCGAACCTTGATAATCGGCTGAACACGAGAGAATATGAAAGAAGACCCGATTGCTTACAAACCATTCCGCTTGTTTACACGTTTTAGGGACAATTTAGCACGAGCACGCCTCTTCAATCCCAAAGTAAATGGTTACTCCCATGAGGGAGTGGCTAATGAATATCGTTGCCAAGCGACCATCGGTGTTAATTTGAAAGGTCAATTTAGCTCGACTTAGTTTTTATATAGTACTAGATGGGGAAACAGCTGTCTGTTTCTGGGAACGCCTTTTTATTTGAGGCGGATTTTTCAACAACATGCCACGACATCTTTTCAATAAGGAAGCCTATCATAGCAACTAATTAAAAGCCACAACAAATTACTTTTCCAACACCCTTAGCAAATACGTTTAAAAGTCCCAACAAGCAAACGGACTGGTGAATGTCCGGTAGCCATGCCCACCTGATGAATCGCAAACGGAGCAAAATCGGTTCCTGGATTCTGGTCAGATCTCCCGTCCCGGTTAAATTAGAAAGTATCATCGGCGTTCTGAGGAACATCGACCTAACCAAACTATTGGGTAGCGTCTGTACTACCTACGAACATTTAATTGTGAAATTAATTTGAGTTTCACATCCACAGCAGTCCAGTATGCGATGAATAGAATCGCCCATAATGGTGAGACGAGAACGTTTGAAATTCGCTTGCCAACGATTGTTGATAGGTCAACCCAGCGAAAAACCCGACAACATGATGCCCTTAATTTAGACCACTCGTGAGCTTTTCGATAACCCTACTTCATATCCAGAAACGGCACTCGCGCAACAAATTGTCAAAAATTATCATTCACAAAGCCTCGTGCCTCCGCAAAAAATGAGCATTTAATTCAACTTACGCACGTAAGTTGAAGCATAAGAATGGTTAGGAGGGCCATGTCCGCCCAATTAGCCCAGAGAAAGGCAAAACAGACAGCGTTATAGAGAAATTCAGTGAGTGGCCTACAATGCACATAACCGAGTAGATAATATGGTGCGACCATTTAGACGAGCTGGTCTAACATCAACGGATATCCTTAGGTTGGTTGTAAGCACTACAACTAATCGAAGGTCAATAGGCGCATTTCATCAATAAGCGAATGTGTTGCCAACTTATTACTTGTATGTGATATTTACTCATTTTTCATCGACTCAAATACTGGTCAACTAAGTGCATGGTGGGTGAGATCATGTGGCATGTTACGAGCTAACGGCATTTATTTGTCGATTACCTTGACTTTGAAGTATTTCCTTACTACTCGCAAAGGTCTAGTAGCATGACGTCATTACGTATCACCGCGAGCTCTGCACCGCCAAATGCGGATCTGTCCGCCGGCGATTCCTGAGTGGCGTCACTTACGCTGCTATCAGCGCCAAATTAGTTGTCAGTAAAAATCAAGAGCTCCGCATAATTGGCCATCCGATCAACATCGTCATTTCCGAAATTTCGTAGTGTAATGCGCTTACCCCGTGACGAAGATATGAGTAAGTGAAATCAGAATGGAAATCAGGCATATCGTGTAGGTTTCTCCAGTAAAACGGCTTTCACCTCTTCCGGGGGATTCCACTGGCCAGCGCGCGCTAACATTTTGGATACTTCATCACACCACATTAGCCGTTCACAGACCGGTCCAGCGAAACACAAACACGAAAACTCCTGTCGCTATGTAAAACATTAACCACAATCAAGAAAATGAACGAGTGTTCTTATGAAGTGCGCTCACTTGCATACCTATTTAGTTTGGATGGGAGACTCATCTGGAACCCAGCTGAATTTCTCGTTTATGATATGATTTTTCGTACCTATTGGAGTGCACAGCAGACAGAATAAGACTCGACAACAGGGGGCCGTGTACCAGTTAGCTGAAAATCCGAAGATGAAAAATTGACAGGCCGTGATGTCGATCAGGATGAGCGGCAAACCAAACGCACCCGACCCGGATACATTTTTAGAAAAAGCTGGTGATACCTAGTTCACATCAGGTGTTATTGACCCAGAGGTATACGCTCGACGCAACTATACTTCCGAGACCATAGAAACAGGCGTTACCAAGCTTCAGTTGCTCACCCCAAAGCGGTTTGGATGTGAGAGGCTGCTGTGGTCATGCCTCGGACCAGCAGCGGCAATGAATTTCAAATGATCATTGTGTCTAGATGTGGGCGCCCTGATAGTATCCCAGCCCTCGTACAAAGTACGGCAGTGAAGCATCGGTGTTGAACACTGATGTCATGCTGTCGATGCTGGTGATGATGATCATTATGTGAGATGAGCGTGGAGTAAACTACTGTCCCACAAGGCGAAAAAGTGGTCAAAATTGACTGTAAGCACAGGATTGGCTGTAGCTACACAGTGGGGGCTGAGTTAAGTTGAGAATGTTGAGGCATGATGAGTAGAAATGAAAAGTAACCATTCTTTGCCTGCAGTTTAGTCTGGTTGAATGAAAAGAGGGCAAATGTGGCAACGAACGGGATCCGTGGATAACCTGAGGTTGATTGCTACTGTGAAAGAATGAAAATATGGACCGGTAAGTGAAGCGAATCCGGCATCGTTGCAGATGAGTTTATCACCGTTTTGAGGTGGAACGAGCATTTTTTTTACCTGGTTTGACCCTACTTCAGCAGCTTAGACTTGTGCTCAAAAATATTAAAAGCCGTTTTATGGTAGAACTCCTTGGCCTACGTTATATACTCTGCAGCAGGGATATTCCTACGTGCCCTGGCCAAGATTTGCTCCCGTGACTCAGGGAGTTTGTGACAAAGTGAACGCCAGATGAGGCAATATTACAAAAGCATAATATATCGAGTTATTCAAGTCGGAGTCATGAGTAGCTGAGAAAAATCAACGCGGTTATCGTAGAAGGAACAAGTTCCAACGATCCACCTTCTTGTTGATGCGTGGAAGGTGGGTTGTTCAACCCAATCGATTCCGTAGGCCAACTGAGCGGATGAACGAAATCGTCCAGCTGGATGTATTGACATTGTGAAACAGTCGCCTTTTGCAGCGTCCGTCACCGTAGGAGAAATTAGCTTGGCGGTCGCGAATCCCGCACTCATGGCTGCAACAAGAATCCAGTCACCCGATGGACTCCATTTATGACGCCAAACTCCGCCACCGACAGTGCAACTACTCAGAGGAGTAGATGGTGCAGTCACGCTACCTGTTGTACTTGTGCGCACCATTCGTAGGTCCCAAACCCGAAGACATTCGTCGTAGCTAAGTGCGGGAAAATGAAAAAGCATTGAATCCGATTGGTACCCTTGAAAATCACCGCTAAGGCTATCTGTCCCCAAGGAGCAGCTTTTGGAAAGGACAAAAACCAGCAATAGAAGATAACAGCGTGTACGAACTACAACCTTTCTTGAGGACTAAGTTAAAGATTGTATTTACTTCTGTTATGGTGTTTATAGTTACTTATATGCTGTCAAATACAGCCATATCATGTCAGTGTTCACGCTAAAAGTCACTGCGGTGGACAGGCGTTAACTAATACTGTAATCATTATAGTGTAGTGCCAAATTTTACCAGGTTGAACCAAGGCATACCGGTGACACACGGAATACCCTGTTGCTGACCTCGTTCAAAAGCATTCTGAAGAGAAATCACCGAATTTGTCAGAAACGTGGTTAGGTGTGAGAGGAGAGCAACGAGCTGCTATGCGTGACACGATTTTATCAAGTAAGCCAAAGTGAGCTGATGTGAAATCGAAATGGGCAAGTGGGTAGACATGGTACGATCCGCCTATAAAATACCCAACTAACTTATCAAGGCTAGCAATTTTTCTGGAGAATAACTACATTGTGCAAATCGAAATCGGATATCCTAGGTGAGTGCATTACCATGACGCGCTATCAATTCATCCGGATTAATTCAGCGCAAGCTAACTTATTAACAAACCAACTGATCGCTCATCATCAGAATACAAACTCCGTGAGGCTCGACGCCTAAAGCATCAGGCTGATTGGTCCGGGTCGAACAGTGCATTCAGAATAGTGACCACCTGGATACATCTAGCGGGAAGATATTAAGCATGGTTGATGACATTGGTACGTGAAAACTAAAGCAGCGAACTGGGAAGCCAAATATGAATGGATATGCATTGTGTTCAGGCTTATAAAACAGCGACAAGACGGACATCATATACCGAATGAATAGCGTATTACCTTGACTACAAACTGGTGAAATTAACCTGACCAATCCCAATGTCTGCTCCTGCTCAGTTTCAGTGCTCATTTGGCTACACCTACGCCACATTTATGATTCATCTAGCGTAGAGTGAACCTGGGACATAGGCCACATAAGACCGGCTGATACATCCGAATTTGACCACGACAAACTAGGTTCACGAGAAATTTTCAGACGATGAACTGGTTTGCCGATAAGGCAGCCCATGATTCACTGATTAGGACAGATTGGTCGGTCATCTGTTACCACAGACGACGCCATTTTAATGCGCTCTGATCCAGTCACTATGACTATTCCAAACTTCTTCCTTGACGAAGGTTCCGCAGATGCATGGGACGAACCATGAACCAAAAGTTCACCGCGATATAAGCCTTTCTGAATTTCGACCCGTTCGATCACATAGACGCAGTCAGAGCGTAATATACATTTTCAACTTGTACATTCTCTCTCGAAATATAGACATCGACTGATCAGTCATTGAAAAACAGTTCTGGTATCCATGTTGGGAGGTTAGTTACATGCCAGTCGACGGAATTCGACCACGCCGGTTACCTGTTTAACAATTCTGATTAATAGACATGCTACATGGAGTAGTCACACTTAAAAAACCTCAGCGACGAGTTTATCCACGTGACGTAAGGAAGCATTTACGCATTTTGCTTTGTGAAACTACATTGCCTATTCGGATTCGTACGTCCACTACACCTAGATACTTTGCACGCATTGCAGTCGGAAAGTGTTCGAAAGGGCACCACCTGGTATCGAATGTCTTGTTTCATCACCGTTACTCGATACTGATCCCAAATATCCGGCTCTCTAAAGTCATTGCCTCGGTGACATGGGAATAAGTTACCATCCTATGCCAACGGCAAATCTTGCCGTAAGACTGCAGCAGAGGATACCCAAGTTACTCTACAGTCAAACAAACTAGTGAAAGCATTCTTCTAAAGAGGGCAGAGTGCATTTCACCCAGACATGATGCAACCAGAAATGAAGTTGAATTTTCTCCCATTGGATAGGCTAGATTTGACGCAACACCAGTTTCGCGACACGGGAAGATGAAACAAACGGCCCTCGCAATACATACTTTGGAACAAGGCGGCCGAGTTTTTGGGCTGCATAACCTGTTGTGGTGAAGTCTGAGAGAATACGAATCACTAACCCAGTTCAATTTCAGTGCCATAAAATAACTAACTGAATTTTACATGGACACCATCATCGACAAGTGGTAGTCAGAACACAATGAGTTACCACTATGTAGTGTTCATGCATCACACGTTCGTACACTCACTAATAGGTTATCAGTTTAAAGCCAAAGCGTGAGTGAAACGCATATGTTGTTCGAGTTTCTCGTGTTTGAACAAAAGTTGGATAGATCATTCACTAACCACGATTTAAACAAGCCAACATTAGAAGACGAACCAAAAAACAATATAACGGCAATCCAGAAGAAATGTCCTCACCTTCCCGTTGATATGATGTTCAAAAGTGTGGGGTGATTACGAACACTGCATACTCCCATTTCATGCCTGAAATCCAATGAAAACGCGGGAAACGTTGAAGACACCAAAATAAAAACAAGCGTGAAACAGATAGCGAAGATAGTTATTACAAATGTGATCATCATCAGAAGCAGCAACATCAGTGTTGACATCAAAATCTTTGTGATCTCTTCCACGCCCTCCTGCCAAGTCATACGTTGTCCACCTCGTGGTGAATAACTCACAAAACCTAACAACAACGGGGCGTGCATGATGGTTGTCGAAAACGGGCCAAATTCGACGAAGCACCCGCACGCATCCGAAGATGAGTTGCATGCTAGAAGGGCCGATGTCTGTTCTCATTTGTCCCACTTAATTTCGACACTGGAGACTTCCGATAACTCTTCAGGCCAGACAACGTTTACTTCTAAATTACGGTGCTCCATGCCTGATTCATTTCATGGTTCAAATGATCGTTGCAACCCAGATAAATGTGCAACATTGGACTTTCTTCGAGGCCGCATTTTAGTGAGACCCAATCTGATGAGGTATAAGGCCATACGTAAGGAAAGGTCAACCATGGAGCCCATGTTTATTAATCTTTCGAGGAATGTTACAAGTTGGTAGCTTGACCACTGGACTGCACTGGTTGGCCTTGATTGTTCTCATGAGACATCTTCTACACTTTCCAAAGGACTCTAACGTGGTCGAGTTCTTCTTAATCACTCATTTATTGAAAACTGAATCCAACTTGATTGATAAGTTCACATACGCAGGATATCCGTATGGCGATTTATCCGGTTACTACATGTGAATGGGGTGTCATACCAGTTTCCTGTTGTCTTCCACTACACAATGTCTCCCGCCAACACAATTCAACTGTATGCAGTGCAAACGAGTAGAATAATTGGATCTGGCGGAAGCACGACCCAAGTGCATGCTGTTATGTCCGATAGAAACGCACGCTCTGACAAAGTCAAGGTTAGTAGACGATCCGTCCACGCAAAAACACGACAGAACCATCCACTTTAGCTTCGTGCAACAGCAGGCTGAGTATGCATCTTTGAGCGAATGCGTGTTGCTGTAGAAAAAAATCGTTCAGTTGCAACACCCTTCCGGTGCCTGGCTGCCATGCTACCCGAAGGAAGCACGAGGGCTGAGGTACTACCAGATTGCCAAATCTCAAACAGGGGAAATCGAAACACGGACCTTCCGGTCAGTAAATTTGCACTCCAACCACTTGAACCATCTCGTGATACCGTAAGTTTGGGAGATATGCTCACGGTACCGTCAATCATTCATATGTCATATCAGCATCAACCCGCTTAGTGTCTAGTGTTCACAGAACACAATGAACCTCTCATAGTCCATATGAGAAGTGTGTGTGTGTGTGTGTGTGTGAAAATGAGCACTGAGTCGGACGAGTAGTTAGCAGATTGGTACGGTACGCTAAGCCTGCTGTCTGAGACATGCTATCCATCATGTAGCTAGAGTAGTGACAGACGAAAAGTGAGGGAAGCGTAAGTGAGCAAGAACAACGATAGACTTACGAAATCCACAACAAATAGACCACTCACTTCAAAGTGCAGACGGCGTGAGATAATTGCCTCGTGTCCCACATGTGACAAAGCCCGTCGTCCCCGCCAGAGTAGAAAACATGGTCTTGCAGAGAGTCCACAGAAGAACACCAGGCCTCAAATTGATGCGCACAAAACGCCCGAATTTTTACCGGTGTACTCGCGATGCCTTGTGTGAGCTCCCACAGGTGCACATTTCCGTCTGAATCAGAGAGGACAATCCAGAATTGAAAAAATCGGCCAACAGGTGACACAACCTACTTCCCGTGGTGGTTTTCAACGGATAGCAGAATACAGCCCGGGTGAACCTCGTAAAAACAAGGCCTCATCGCCAAACCATCCAGCAACCACACCCCAAGAGTTCCATCCGCATGAGCGGATAGCACAGTGTTGTTATCGACCCAGGAGAGGTCAAGCACACCTGGACATAAATAATTGCCGTCTACGAAAAAATCAAGCCCCTCCTTGGAGCTGAATGAATATAAGCTTCCGCAACGTATCCCGGTAATCTGAAGTAAAGTCGATAAGGAAATGCGTGGTTGAGTCAGTTTGAGTCGTGCGAATATTCAGAGTCAAATCAGTAATAAATTTAAATGAAGAAATAAAACAGCAAATAGAATGGTCGGTTGAGGTATTGCTTCACCATCAATGACGGTAATAACTTTCTAGTACCAACGCAAACAAATATGCCAATCTATTCGCGCACCACGGGGTGCGGGGTGGGGGTGCAAAGGACAAAGTAAAAATGGTTCAGCTGTAGCACCCTTTCGGTACCGAGCTGCCATGCCACCCGAAGGAAGCACGAAGGCCGGTACCGAGTGCCATGCCCCCCGAAGGGAAGAAAGAGGCCGAGATGGTTCCAGGTTGTCCAAGCCTAGACAGGAGCGATTGCGATGCAGAGGTTGCCTTCGAACCAAAGACCTTCAGGCCAGTAAGTTCGAACCTTAACCACTGAGTCATCTCACTTATTTTCAACCTAATCACACCCTTCATAACAGTTTGTCCCTTATTAATTCTCCCTAACCGTCTTATATGCAACTCCAGTTTGTGACTTCCTAGGGGTCTCAATATCCATGACCAGGAAGATACTGCAGTCCATGGGAACAGGTCCAATATGAATAACATCATTACTATACATAGTGGCCAAATGTGTTGGTGATTACTGGCAGTCCACTCAGTACGACCGGGCTGACCCATTTATACGAGGATAGTTTCATTCCAATTGAATTAAATAATAAACGCCACGCATTTGTAACCAGACAACGGATAGGTAAGACAAATAGAATGCCCCGACACAATGAAGGCATTCGGAGCGGTTATGCATTGGTAGAAGGGAAGACACAGACACAAGCCCGCCAACGACCGAAAATCTCCGGTCAGTACATTCATGATCACCACAGCCATTGCGTGTTTTAACATCCGTCACAGCCTGAAGAATTTGAAATTTACGAAGATATCTTGAACGAACGCACCGCCCTACTGGAAGGCATCAGTAGTATCCCGTTAAACATGGTTGTCGCATAACTGTATGTTGGACCTGCTACCGCCGTTGGATTGGTGTCGAGGCGATCAGCATAGTTCGAATGTGCTCGAAAACAGTTCAGCCATGTCAAATGCTGTTAAGATGCTACTAAAATATCTATCCTCAGCTTATTCGGGCCTTCTCGTAGCGAAGTTTCCCACTTAAGTGAAGAATGGCAGTGGGTAAACAGCGTATGTTTGCAGCAGTCGTCTACGATACTTTTCACGTCAACTGTAAACTGGAGAACCGATGTCCACGGAGATGCTATAATATAGGTCACAACCAGAAACCTCAGACGAATGTAGCATCATAAAAGCATGTAGCGCGGTGAACTGTTAAAATTATGCTTACCGTTATTAATAGCTTTGCAGCTGATCACCTTGGCATTATTCAGTCAGGTGAACGATTTTTAAAGACAATTCACGTTGAAGACTGTACCATATGCCCTATTTATACGTTATACTATTCCTTTATGGTGTGTTCTGTTTTTGGAAATGCTGTTGACTGATCCCTTTTGCTGACCATCAGAGTTGTGCGATTACATCATGAACTCCTGTAACTATTCAGTGGTCCCTTCGCTGTAAAACGGTGAAAATGCTATTAATTAGGGTGGTTGTACGACAGTGAAGCACCAATGCTAACACAGAAGTTGTCTCTGACGATGATTAATTCGCGTGTTTTCCTGATGGAAACCCTGATGGGACCAACGACATTAGCAAATCCAAATGAAGTTATTTTAACAAAATAATACAAGAGGAAACTGAAGCTAGTTGTGTAATATGGCGGCCCTTCAAACACAAACGTAGGGCCCGTATAGGGTCTTCTTTTGTCGTCCACACAGACCAAAGCTGTCTTAACAGACTGCACCCCGTATAACGACGGTGTTCGCTGACTGGCCTCAGTTCATTTTATAGGGTCAACTAGGTGTCAGATGATTTTTTATGGGAGCGATATGCAATACATGATGAGGATAATAATGTTGTAGAAATTCAAACAGCACCCTATACAACAGCTCCTGTTCCGTTAAATTTCCAAAGAACGCAGACGTAACAGGGATTCCCGAATCTCAAATTTCAACCTTCCTTGCAATTGCATATTTCGTGTGACAAAAATATAGGCAGTAAAGTAAGCTGCACTAATTAGCAACAGCCACCGCTTCCGTAAATCACCCAAAGTCAAGACGATATTTCGGCTTTCCAGGCTGCTCGCTGCAATGACGGGTATGGTAGAAAAAGAAAAGAAAAGAAAGCGTTCAGCTGTAGCACCCTTCCGGTGCCTAGCTGCCATGCCACCCGAAGGAAGCACGAGGGCTGGGATACAGCCAGGTTGCCCAAGCCTAGACAGGGGAAGTCGAGTGGCGGGGGTCGGATCCGAATCACGGACCTTCCGGTCAGTAAATTCGCGCTCTAACCACTTGGGCCATCTCGCCCCCGACGGGTATGGTGAAGCAACCGGTTAACTGCTCTGATGGAATTTTGTCTCCTTGGATGAACAGACCTATCGTAACACTAACAAGAGTGGTCCATCGTACAATTGAATGTGAAACTTTCCAAAAGCTAGCTTATGGTGGTTTCTCTGTGTAGTAGATTGTTTTAATGAGAACTGTTCGGAGAAAGCATACATTTCCACATTCCGCGACACGAATAAATGTAATATTTGGAGGCTTACTTTGACTTAAAGCTGCCAACTTGACAGGGTGGTCGGGCTTCAGTGCTGCAATGATCCCGGGAGCCACACTGGCTGGAGGTTCGCTTCACAAGGTGCAACCATGCCAGAAAGGCCAAAGGGGAGCAGCCAGACCAAGAGCAGCGAGACCCCGTACTATGTGTAATCGTGCTACAAGGCGGTCTGGGGGTAAAGTTGTACTGTCCTGTGCGATAGGTGTGTGAAGGCAGTAGGGTGTTTGCCCCAGGCGATCAGCATGTTTTTATTTATGGAAACAGCGATGCTGCCTTCACCCGGGGAAGGACGGGTTAGAAAAGGTCGGCCCTAAAAACCGCACACTCCGACCGCCGGCGCATTATCCAACACGCCCTAAACCAAAGAGTCCGGTGCTGCTCAAAAGGTATCTGCTGTGCGCAGCCTCATCAGGAATGGGACCGCAATGCCTTATTCCCTGAGCCTTCGGGTTAGGCCAACCCCCTGCAGCCGAGCAGGTCATACTATTGAGTCATCAGCTCCGGGCAGGGTTCCCAAAGAAAACCCTACTGTCCGCTGCCAGACTTTTAGGTCAGAGGCTAGGGGCGGGATCCCCGAACAAAACCCTACATCGTCCTACTGCCTTGTGTATCAGACTTTTGGGTCAAAGGCTCAACCAAACCCCGTTCCTCGGCCTGGACAACCTCGGAGTATCATTTGCCCGCGCAGTTCGGTGTCCCTCCAACTAACTGATCAGACAATTGGCCATGTTTTCTTTGTCCACCATTTTCAGTGAGCGAAACTGTAGCACCGGTAATAAATGTGCCCTTGGTACATGATTTAAAGCTGACGTGAACAGTGAAGCAACCGGTTAACTGCTCTGATGGAATTTTGTCTCCTTGGATGAACAGACCTATCGTAACACTAACAAGAGTGGTCCATCGTACAATTGAATGTGAAACTTTCCAAAAGCTAGCTTATGGTGGTTTCTCTGTGTAGTAGATTGTTTTAATGAGAACTGTTCGGAGAAAGCATACATTTCCACATTCCGCGACACGAATAAATGTAATATTTGGAGGCTTACTTTGACTTAAAGCTGCCAACTTGACAGGGTGGTCGGGCTTCAGTGCTGCAATGATCCCGGGAGCCACACTGGCTGGAGGTTCGCTTCACAAGGTGCAACCATGCCAGAAAGGCCAAAAGGGAGCAGCCAGACCAAGAGCAGCGAGACCCCGTACTATGTGTAATCGTGCTACAAGGCGGTCTGGGGGTAAAGTTGTACTGTCCTGTGCGATAGGTGTGTGAAGGCAGTAGGGTGTTTGCCCCAGGCGATCAGCATGTTTTTATTTATGGAAACAGCGATGCTGCCTTCACCCGGGGAAGGACGGGTTAGAAAAGGTCGGCCCTAAAAACCGCACACTCCGACCGCCGGCGCATTATCCAACACGCCCTAAACCAAAGAGTCCGGTGCTGCTCAAAAGGTATCTGCTGTGCGCAGCCTCATCAGGAATGGGACCGCAATGCCTTATTCCCTGAGCCTTCGGGTTAGGCCAACCCCCTGCAGCCGAGCAGGTCATACTATTGAGTCATCAGCTCCGGGCAGGGTTCCCAAAGAAAACCCTACTGTCCGCTGCCAGACTTTTAGGTCAGAGGCTAGGGGCGGGATCCCCGAACAAAACCCTACATCGTCCTACTGCCTTGTGTATCAGACTTTTGGGTCAAAGGCTCAACCAAACCCCGTTCCTCGGCCTGGACAACCTCGGAGTATCATTTGCCCGCGCAGTTCGGTGTCCCTCCAACTAACTGATCAGACAATTGGCCATGTTTTCTTTGTCCACCATTTTCAGTGAGCGAAACTGTAGCACCGGTAATAAATGTGCCCTTGGTACATGATTTAAAGCTGACGTGAACAAACAGTGGGACAACTAGGTTCAGCATAATCCGGCTCATGCTGTGAACATACCAAGAGTACAGCAATCGGTGGATATCGACGCTTTATGAACACCAGATGAAGCCCAGTTTGGAATCAGCTGAGTCCGTAGTGCATCTCGCAGAGCACCTTCACCCAACTGTCACGACTTTCATGCCACAATAAACGTGAACTTCGCTGTAGGCAAACCCACTTCAAGGGAACCAAAAACGTTCACTGATGTCAACACATACGAAAGGTAGTTATGCGCTAAATAAAAACCACCCCTTGTGATAACAGGTAACTTGAGCACAAAATTCTCCGAACATATGACGAGAAAATGAAACTGACCTCATTCAGTTCGTAGGAGCCACAAAGAGCGATGTGGGAACTGGGTGAAAACTCAATCGTATCCGGGTGTAAATCTGTTGTATAGCTATAAGTTGAACTCCAGCTGAGGTTTGATCTTTCAGAGTTCTCCTCCATGCTGAAGAAATAACAACCCAAAAAATATCAAGCAGAACCTAAAAGCAGTTGGATAGAAGAGAAGTAATCGGTAGGCGCCGAAAGTCATGATACTGTCAAAAGGTCACTTGAAATCCTTTCCAAGAGAGTGAGTTTAGTCGAACATTTGGCATATTTACTTAACGAGAAAAATTACCACTAGCAGAAACGCTAGTGTGGAATACCAATACTTCAATGCCATAGAGCAATGTCAATTCCTTCAAGGTTCTTTAGTGAAAAGGACAGGAAGAGAAGACAAGTCTGGTGATTGCTTACAACAAGCAACGGAGGTGTCTACACCTTCAACATTCAATCGGGTGGTCCGAATGAAAGCTAACTGCATCGCTTAGACACCCCGTTTTTTAACGTCTCCACTCAAGCACAGAGGGTCAAGAGGACCCATTCTTGAAGGTGGGCAGCCGGAACAGCACTCTGACATCTCGTAACTTCATTCCTCTCATCCGTGCCACGTTTTGCCCTGCTCTAGGTTCACACCACTCCATATAATGCATGAAAAAACTGAATGACCTGACAAAGCCTCCTTAACCCGCAGTGGTGGGAACATTCCTCATCATCGCTGATCAACTAGCCGACTACAGCTAAAGTTCTAAGATAACAGTGTTTCAACACCTAAAGAGGTCTCCTAGTCTCCATCCGCGGATGCCAAGTCTAGAAGGCACAACAGTGCGGCTTGTGCTGTATTCCTTTATGTACCTTTTTGTGCCATAAGTGGCACGAGTTCAGAAACGCAATTCCGGTCTTCCAGATTCATAGGTTAAATTTGTTTGTCTCACTGTCATCAAAGCCAACATAAAGTCCGACAGATGTACAGTACTCCACAAACTTTAGTGTCTTAACTTGAACTCTTGTAGGTCTGTACGATGTCCCGCAACGTGGCATTATACTGTGGGTCCGAAGCCAACAAGGAAATATCTCCTCACACTACCATTAACAAACAAAGGGATTAGATGACCCTCGGGATCATTCGTCCTCTCTAAGGGGAACAGTATCGCATCCAAACTCCGAAGCAGTTGTCTACTAGTTCATCAGGTGGCGGCCAAGCGAAAGCAGATACTCCGAGCCGTAGATTGAAACTTCCCTCACTCCAGTTTGCATTTCCAAATCGAGACGGCTGTTTGGAAACCATATCTCTGTCACAAGCCCTGATTTGTCACCCTCCAGCGACTGCCTCTAACCTCAGCTTGACGTTTGTTGATACCTCGAAAGCATTTGATTCGGTTTCACACGACACAATGGTCAGATATGCCGAGGCGTTTGGAGAGCTGTCACATCTAGTTCAATACATCACCCATTCCTATGAGGACGCTGCAGCAGTTTTCCTCAATTCCAAGGTTCACTGAAAGGGAAGGGAGTCTGCAACGATCGACCGTGGCTGCTCAAACTATTGGATATGGTGACGCGTGTCCCGTTGAAAAAAATGGAGATAACAACGAACTACCTAATACCGAAGTTGACATCGTTCGTGCTCGGCCAAGTCCACCGAAACACGCTCAAAAGATTCCACAATTACATCAGGCAATCTATTCGTAGCTGGCTACGTCTACCGAAGGACAACCCGACCAGCCACACCCATGTCAGTAAACAACATGGAGACTTGGTACTCCAAGTCTGAGTACAAACGATGCAGCGGACATCGCGTACGGAAAACCTGTCTTCCCAGTCTCAATTATTACGCAATCTGACCAATGTTTCCGCATGTGTCAAGTGTTCGGGATCTCAGCCTTCCAATCCGAACCCAAGGTGCACGCGTAAACACCAAGGAAGAGCTGGTGGCTGCTTGGGGTGATAGTCTGCACAACAGCGTTGACGGTCGCTGTTTACGAGAGTTGGTCACTTTGCCTCTGTCGAATCGATGGCTTGAGTTTCCATAACGAGTGTTTCCACCGATATTTATCCGCTGTTTCCAGCTCCGACAAAATCTACTTAGGACGATTTAGAAGCGCCTGGTGTGGTCATGGTGGCCAGACGATCTGTCGTGGAGACTGATCAACCGGAGAATTCGGTGCATATTCTGCAGTCCTGCTGGAATACACATGATGGTATATGTGCACGTCATAATCGGGTTGCAGAGGAACTTCCTAAGGTCACAGTCATTGACTTGTCAGCTTGCCATTTTGGGCTCTCTGTGTACTTACGACACTTTTATACGTGAAAAATGGTGCTAAGTGTTCATTCTTGTCGTTGATTTTCACACCTGTTTCAGTATGACGGACACTTTGCGCCTGATATGCGAGTCTTGACTGTGCTAGCGCTTACCACGCCTGGAAGAAAATTTAGCATCGCTTGGCCTTTTTTCGGCTGATGACCTTTACATGCGTGGTTCCACACCAAACGTTCTTACAAACGTTAGGAATCATCTTGTCTGGTTGGAACTGGAAAGAAGCTTTTCTCGTTTTGTGTGATATCCGTCTGTAGCCCTTCCACATCTATCGCTTGCATTTGCCTTTTATGTTTGTGACCATGCTCTTCAGAAATAAACGACAGATATGGCCGTGTCACGCGATCAGTGGCGTTCTCTGTCAAAGTTATCATCTTTAGTGCTTAGCTCTGAATTCCTCCCATCCATTTATTGCCTCCTCTCATTCCCTTATTCTCATTGTCCCAGGTGAATGATGCTGCAGTGACTGGAAATGCGCATAGGAACATTGTTTGTGAGCTAAGCAATTGGCTGACGGATGTCTCGGAACCATAACTGGAGTCAACTAGAACCAGCGAATTGGTAATTAGGAAACGGCTCCTTCGTGAGGGATATGGCAATTTACCCAAAAAATGCATCCAGTACTAGTGAAGATGCCTTGACCACGTGTTACACAGGCTGAATCATCACCTGATGAGAACTGTTGTCTTCTACGCTTAATTCGAAGTAGGGCGAACATAGAGTTGGACAGAGCATGAGAAAGCAAAAGGAAACCAAGAATAGTGTGAGAGGCGTGGGTGCCGCCGGTGCTGTTTGCCTTTCGGAATGAAGTCCAGGTGCCCCTCTGTGCTTAGCTGAAGACACTGGACGAAATGGTGACTAACTGATGTCAGCGATTTTTATGCTGTCAGTTTCTGTTCAGATTGTCTGACAGGGTAATAAGAGCGAAGGCGCCCTGGACGTTTGTTGTAAGCTATCCCTAGGTCCCCTTCTTTTTACCATTGAATAGCTATATGTAAACAAATCAATATAGTTGTACGGCGCTGAAGTACCCGCATTCTCTGCTGGTGCTGCAGTCATTGATGATGATGATAGTGGTGCAAATGCCTTGGCCCTTGAAGTTATAAGTGTGTTCGTTTGCTTTGGTTCACCCAATGTGAGATGGATGTTGCAACGTTGAAGTCTACGTTGGTCCTCAGTCATGCTGGGTTCCTGTTTCAGTTTTGGGTCGGTGAAAAGAGCCAAGGTTGAGTCAATAGACGACCTGAAGTCACTTACTTAGAGAGCAAGGTGGACATTATGGTTAGGGTACGAATTTACTGCCCGGAAGGTACGTGGTTCGAACGCAACCTCCGCCTCTAGGCATCCCCTATCTAGACTTGGGAAACCTGGAAGTATCCCAGCCCTCGTGTTTACTTTGGATGGCATGGCGAGAAAAATCGTTCAGCTGTAGCACCCTTTGGGTGCCTAACTGCCATGCAACCCAAAGGAAGCATGAGGGCTGGGATACTTCCAGGTTGCCCATGCTTAGACAGGGGAAGTCGAGAGGCAGAGTTCGGGTTCGAACCACGGACCTTCCGATCAGTAACTCACACTCTAACCACTTGGGCCATCTCGCCCCGATGGCATGGCAGCTAGGCACCGTAAGGGTGTTACAGCTGACCGATTCCCTTTTTATCATTACTGTGGTCTCCCGCCGTCACCAAGCCAAAGGTAGACACTAGTTACCTAGCAGCAGCAAGTCATTCGGACAAGAATGTGGAGTGGTCATCTCAATCGAAAGTTATGCGAAAGTGAAGATGATGTCCGTCGGTGCCTATCACTCCAGTTTTCCGGCCCGAGACTTACGAGTAACAATGAGGTTCATGGAATACGACCTACTGTGTGGACTCACATGTCTCCAGTGTTCATGCTAGAAATGTTGTATTTTGTGGAACAGACAATGAATGCGCGGTTTTTTGTCACTTTTTTATGGGATCTTCTGTAGACCCTATTTCCCAACAATTAGAACTCCACCTGAAGGATCTGGGACAGTTTCGCGATGACTGATGCTACCCCCTTTGTTAGCAAATGTACTCCTGGAGCTTTGTGTTCGGGCGGCTCAGTAGACGTTTGACCTGGGTTATGTCGCAAATGATGCATGAAAGATGGTCTGAGGTGTTGCGTGGAGTCGGCGTGTTGTCCACTGGTTGCGATGCCCTGCGCCATTAGGTTTGCAGTTGTCAATGTCATTAATCACCTTTAATACAATTGTATTAAGGTTGGCGTACATGTATATCTACTTGGGTGTGTTTGTTGAGTGATCGGTAATCTGCTCAAAGATTTGTTTCAATGCGGTTGCGCGCCTTCATGCAGTTCCATGTGTATGCGACTATGATTCTCCATCACTGTGCGCACGTCGGGCCATCCATGAAGTGCCTCAAGCTCGAGTTGCTGCTCATTTCATGGAGACATGTTAGTCGGCGGGAGCGAGGTTGTTTCGGATTATTGTCCCAGACTTAATTTTCTACGGCTAACCGTAGAAACTCACATCCTCTCCTCCAGCCTTCCTTTGCTTAAATATGTAGAGGAACTTGTCTGATACCGTGAGTCCAAAATTGACAACTGCATGTTCAGAAAACCCGAGGTTGGAGAGGTTGTGAGCTTCTTCAGGAAATTCCGTTAAGGGAATATCGGTGCATGAAGATGCGCGGTTTAGTAGTTGTGGTGTGGCTAAACAAGAAAATTGTACCCTTTGAAGCGATACCGAATAACATAATGTGATGAACATGACTGATGCTCTATTCATTGCTCTATTCATTATTCTCTTGTTTTAATATTCCATATGCTGTACATATTCGCCAATTCGAATATATACGTGCTGGTTGCCACTCTTCGCTGAATTCTGGATTTCTAGTTTGTCGGGTTGTACCGATATACGTACGAAACTTAATTACCACAATAATCCCTGTAATAGGATTCGCTGAACACTAAGAATATAATTCACGGTCAATGCCCGTCATAAGTCCCCAAAGGCCGACCTCAGGCAATAGTCGACCGTCACGTTGATCGAACAGGTGGACTACGAACTGCCTACGGGCGCAAGAGTGCCATCCTCGATTCGTCAGAACACAGGCCAATCAAAACCCAGCTTCGGGGCCCGGTGCTGACATGCAATTCATGCACAAGCCAGCATTTTGATTGGCTAGTTGTGCACATGCCAGGAAGCCCGCACGTTCAAATTGCATTTGTGCACAAGCCAAGAAAAAAACGAGTTAAATGGTTGAAGCGCATAAACCAAGAAAAGATGGACTGTCAGTGCAAAAGAGGAAACAGTATGAAACAGTTTAAAGAATTTATTCCAGGTCTCTGCTTCTCCGCGTGAAATGCGTGCAGTTGAACGTCTACAAAGTAAGAGACCTTAACATCACAAAACGTTCCCACGTACCTTAACGTTTCCATCGACCTGCCTTTCTTCATACTGCCTTTTCTGGCTACCCCCATGACTTCCATTTTGGAACTATCCGCACCTAACTCGGAGAATTTTAACCGCTGTACCTTCGATAACCGAAAAACCGAATCCTGTTTTATCCGGTTAAGCAAGTCGGTTGGATGAACTGGAGGGATTTTTAAAAGATCCACCCACCATTTTGAAAATCCATTGCTCCGGTACGCGCCAAAAGGCTGGTGAGACTTGTGCTCATCGCGGGTTCTAACGAGTTTTGTTTAAGCAGCTCCTGGAAGCCCAGAATAAAATGACAAATTTGAGGGTTCAAATAAACTTTACTGGGACGCGACCCTACATTAATCTGCGTATCCAACTGTGGATCATGCTCTGTCGTTCAATATTCCGTTTTCTTAGTCATCCTTTTGTTGTTGTTGTAAACCATAACAACAGGCGAAGTGATGCCAATCAGTTTACATACAATTTGGCCACCGGGTTGGAAGTCTACTTGGTGGAAGAACCCACCAGAATTTACCAGATTACCACCATCCGTCCTTTGTATATAGTCCGCGACGCTTCTAATAAGGACAGAAGCGCGTTAACTCAGCTACTCACCGCAATTATGAAGTGCAGAAAGGCAACTGGAGAAGTGTCTTCTGTTCAACTGGACTGGCAAAAGCTGGTGTATTTTAGTGTTTACCTGCTGCTCGATACTCCTAAAATTTCAAAAAATGGCCGGAAGAGCTTCAAAGGATAACGCAGTTCAATTATTTTCATTGCAGACGCGTCAACGGAGAGGCTTTCTGTGGCGAACGTCCAAAAGCTAGGGTAAATCGTTCACCACCGGCTAGAAAACGAACAACAAGATTTGATGTCTGTCATGGCGGGCTGACTTAAAGATGTTCTGTAAAATTTTGCACCTCATCTATGAGGTATCGGATTTGTAATACTGGGCGACTGGAAGGTTGTGTTGAATTTTGCGATACAGTGAAATAATACACAGCTGTAATTTGAGATCCCTCTTACTTCCATGAAATCTTAACTACCAGCTGCTCGTCGGGGCTGTGGTGGCCGAATAATAGCAAAACGGCAATCAGAACGATGCTGCACGCACCTCGTGCCGCCTATGGCCGGTCCATAGGGGGCACACCGAAATTCCCCCAAAACGGCACCTGCAAACAGGAAAGCATTTGCTTAGATTTGTAGCGTTTAATTTTATATATTCGGAATTCCGAAATCTGTTTAAAATGACGCTGTTCCTTTAGACATGGTAAGTTAATGATAGCCCTGGACAGTAAAATCTCCCAGCCGGCAGAGATTACGGAAAATCTCGGGATTTCTCATTATTACCCCTCATCAACAAGCTCTCAATTGACTGGAAGTCCTTACGGGTATCCCTCGATTTCCGCGAACAGAGCACCGCGCCTTCTAGCTGTAAAATTACTCGTCACCTATTTTGTGGGCGCTGTATCCCAAACTAACACCGAGTCACTTGTCTGCGCTCCGTCGACGGAAGTTTTATCACTCATCCTGTTAATATGGTCGAACACTTGAACGCTTACTTTGCCAGCTGCTACTTACCTATTTCTGCCAAGTCCAATCCTACAATCCCCGCCGCATATTTCACATCTCTACGACAGAGTAACCGCCCCTCTCTCATCAGCGTGACCATCACCCTAGCTGATGTATCAGCCCTTCTTCAAACCCCCAAAGACTCCGCCGTGCTAAGGGGCGACGGCATACCATCACGTGTCTTGAGACATGGCGGACAGGATGTCGAAACGCTTGTCTTAAATCTTTTTAACCACTCAGTCAACTCTGGAATTGTCCCTCCCAGTGGAAGCAATCTGTTGTTCGCCCTCACTTTAAATCCGGATCCAGGCAAACTACTTACAATTACAGAGGGATCCATCATACCCCTCTTTTAATGTAAACCGTTGAATGTCTGGTCGAAGGCCCGTTAATCAGTTGTCCTAGCTACAAAAGCCATGGATGACCGACAGTAGCGATTTTCATCTCAGAGATCCGTTATTGGCTTCCAATTTCCCTTCGTTAAGACCGTCATGCAGTCCAAGACGCTGGATACTCCATTGTAACAGTCTATCTGGACATTCAAACAGCCTTTGACCAAGTCTCTCACGCCTCTCTGCTACAAAAGCGTAATACCCTTGGCATCACTGGGACCTTACCTCACTTGTTCACTTCCAGCTCCTCAGACAGGACGCAAATAACGCCAATCGGGAGCATACGATCATCTCCGCTATCGATCACTAGTGGAGCCATCGAAGGAAGCGTGCTAGGCCCCATCGTTTTCTTACAATATATCAATGACCTCTTCGACGCCATATCCCATGGTAAGGCTTTACTCTTTGAGGACGATATAAAAATCACCTACACGTTCTCCCTCTGCACGAGCTCTTGCATTCCATCCTCGGGCGATCACCTCAGCCATGACGTCTACTGGAGGGTGACAATGGACAAAGTATAGCGGTGCATAAGACGGTACGACGCTGCCATAGCCCATCGGATGGTACACCAGCAACTTGTCTTCATCCCCTCGATCATCCTCTCATCCCCGGAGCTTTATTTGCATATTCAAAAAAACTGCTCACCTAGCCACAACTGCTCCCGCGAGGAGTTAATTCTAACCCGCAGAACACTTCTCCGTGACCTAACCATTTTGGTGCTCCGTTGCAATTTCGGGTTGTCCCCATTAAAAATTCCAAAATTTAATCCACAAAGCTCAAAGAATTAGCAACACATTCTCGAATAATTTTCGCGCAACGAATATAACAGCGAGTCTATCCAGTTTCAAAATCCATCTTAATTTCGCGACGTGCCACGTACCCTTAACACAAATGTCTTCACGTAGTCTTCTTTGCCTAGGCTTTTCTCGACTCTGGCCATTTGTTCAACTGCCCAAGTCCAATTGTAGTAATTAGTTTTAGTTTAACTAAACCGTTTTATCGCCGAAATATTCGTGCCTCCCGCCTCATGTTTCTATTATTTGTTTTCTGCAGTTTACAACTGCTTGTCACATTATACTCGAACCCCCGAGATTTGCCTCCACCTCTCTCATGCCTTTACCTGTTCACTGTTAAACTGCGATGATTTGATCAGGCCTTACTTGGTATGCTTCATAGAGGCCTGAGAATAAACCTATCATTACCAAACCATGTTTCCGATAGTCCTTCGACCATTTAACCAAATTGCTGAGCTCTCCACTTAATCATGTTTACTAACGCCTTTAGTTACCCTGACCATGAGCTCAACAGTCCAAGGCCACGGGGTTTCAGCGGTGGTTTTAGGTTTCAGTTCAGTAGGGCCGGCTGGATGACGCCAACTCTGCTGCTTCGCCAGACCTGATGCTTTAGTTCCTACGTTTTTACTGTTTAAAATTTTTTGTAATGTGTCTGACAGGAAGCCTCTTGTTTCTCCCTCCCTTGCTTCGTTTTCGGCCCGCCACCTTCCATTTTTAACGATCCGATCTTGCTCGATATTTTCTCCAAAAATCGTGCACTAACTGTGCTTCCCTGCCCGCGCCGGTTTATAGGTTACCACGCCTACATCAGATAATGCCCTTCCCCCATGACGCTGTCCATTTACTAACCCCGTGCCCAAAATCCCCACCAATCATGCTCTTATTCTGACCGTAGCCTTATGATAGTGCTTGATGGCATGCCACCCACAAGTTGGGAATAAACACTTTTATTAGCCAACATCCTATAGACAAAAGACATCAGCATCCATTCCTTCTTATTTTCAACCAAACAAAATATTGGAGGTTCGCCTTCGCTTTGACAACGGAACAGGAGAATGGCAGCGCCCCCTATTCGTGATGCACTGCTTGAGAACCAAATTGGCCTTGCTTGGGGTGTTTCTTGGAGGTAAGTGGCCAAGTCATCCTACACCCAGTTATTCCGGTAGTTGATAAGCCCCGCGGAAAGAGCAACACAATTATGCATGTTCAGCACCTTTGTCCTGAGTACAGAATCAACTGAACTATTGATTGTAAAACAATGCTAGCCCGAGAGACCGATGACAAACAATATGAGGTGAATCGGCATGGATTACCCCGCCGGCGGCTAGACGCACAATGTATTTACCCCTATACTGGTAAAATGGTTCTGGATGCGCTCCATCGCAAGTGGGCTGTCGAAGTTCGATCTGCCCATTAAGCGCCGTACATTTCTTGGTTACGTCATCGGATGGTGGTGTAGCGGTCTGACTGCCTTAGAAGCTACTTTAGATGGTGTGTGTAGCACGGGGAACAACTAATAGCGCTATTTTGAGCACACAATGTCGTATAGGGTCAAATGGAACAGACTAAGAGTAGTCCATTCAAACACGGCTGATGGTTGGCTAAGATCAGCGAATAAATAATACTCCAATGATGGTTGTCAAGGGATCCCCTTTTGAACACTCCTCACGTATGATGAAGTCCGAAGATAGTCTGCTATGTTTTGGTGCCAAACTTAGTACATGAAACTCGCAAATGACCACTGCAAATGCAAGCAAAAGCATAATGGAAAGCCAAAGCACTTGACCACGATTGTACTGACCGGAAATTGTAAAACGCGCGTTTTTTGTAAATTTTCGTATTCAAACAGAAGTATTTATGCAATTGAAGAAATGCGTAATTTTACACCAGAAACAGAAGGCACAGAACATTTCAGTACTCCCCTAGTGGGATGTTGAACTTGAAAGGGGAAAACGTTCGAAAAATGAAAATAATGAATTGAAAGGGGGTCACTTTAATTTTCGTATTCATTTAAGTGTTTGCACAAACGGACGCGTCACCGGAATGACAAGCTTGCTTGAGTAGGTGCGGTAGCTGGTGGGTTAGCAGGCGGGTGAAGAATGTGACGGGTGATTCAAGCTCTGCGCCAGAAACGGAAACAAGTTCACCAAGTAAACGTAAAGGTGAAACGCATACTGGTTCGGCTGGTAGACTGTGAAGATCCTTCTTGATAGTGGAAGGAATAGCAAGAAAAATGGGGGGTACAGAAGAAGAGTGGTGATTGGTTCATTTAGCAGTCAGTGCAGATTCTAGGTAGCGATGGAGACGTTTAACCAGACCACTGGAATGGGGGTGATACGGGGTTGTCAAAATGGGATGAAAACCAATTAGTGTAAAAAAAACTCACGGAAGAGGCCAAACTGAAACCGTGGTCAGTAATAACAGAGGAAGGCACGCCGAGGGCACGCCGAAGGCACGCACCCAGTGCTATAAAAACAAAAAGGCTACCGTTTTAGCCAAAGTATCCGAAATGGGTACAGCTACTGGCCAATGGGTAAAACGGTCAGTCGTGGTAAGAATATAAGTTAAACCGTTTGATGGGTAAAGAGGACCAGCAAGATCAAGGTGAACTTGCGTTACCCAAATATCGAGAGCTTCAAACAAGCCTTTAGTGAGTTCGTATGCCGAGTTACTTTACTGCGCTGACAGGCGATGTATTGATTGGCTTGGGCTTTTAGATCCTTGTTCACTATAACCGCACAAAGTGTGCATTCATCAACCTCTTTGTTGCCATAATTCCTTGATGAAAGTCCACGATAGTGGCTGAAGACAACTCCTTGGGAAGCTTCGGGGACGATTAGTCGGGCTGCGCTGGTGGGCATATCACAAAGAATTTTTCCAGACTGGAGATGTGATGGAATTGAATAAACTTGAAATGAAGGAAAAGACAGTATTGACGTAAAAATAGAATCATATTGATGAAGTTTCGCAAGCTTTCCAAGACCCAACCCGTGGAGGAGTATAAAATGTTGATGTTTGGGCGGGATAGGGCGTCTGCAACGATATTGTCTGACCATGCGGTGCCCTGTGTCGCCGATGAATTGGGAAATACAGTATAGTCGACGTGTCTCGCGTAGTGAAAGTGATTGGGCTTGGTGTTGGAGATATACGCAAGTGGCTGATGATCTTTGTGAATGGTAAGTGATCTACTTTTTAGTAAGTGCCGGAAATGTCAAATGGTAATGTTACTTGCGAGTAGTTCACGACCGAAATTACTGAAACGCTTCTAGGCAGCCTGTACATTTTTCGTGAAAAAAGGAAACGACTGAAATGCGTTGTTAATAGCTTGCGTGAGTACAGCGCCGACAGCAGCGTTCGAAGCATCAGTTGTCAAAATAAACTTCGTTTTCTCGTGGAGGTCAAGAGAAGGAAACTTTGCAGAGTGAGCGGCTGCCTGCTTGGCACTTCTGAAAGCAGTAATGGCGGTGGGCGGACAGCGGAACAGGTTTTTCTCTAGGAAGGAGTAAATCAGGCTGTGGATGTAAAGCGTTTCATAATGGGGGGCGAACCTGTTATGATAGTTGATGACACCAATAAAACGAATAGTCGGGTGACCTATGTGGGCATTAGAAAAGATTCCAAGGCCAAATACCGGTTAGATCAATATGGTGCCCCAGAAAACGTTAAAATACGGCCCTCAGATGATCTGCGTACTCATCCGGGGTGGGTCTAGCAATCAAGATGTCGTCTAGATAAACATGGACAAAAAGCAACCCTCGCAAAATTTCGTGCGTGAAACGTTGAAAGGTTTGACCTGCAGTTTGAAGACCAAAAGGTATACGCGCAAATTCAAAAAGACCAAACGGTGTTGTAATAGCTGTTTTAGGGATGTTGACAAAGTGGGAACCAGGTAGGATACGTCGGATACCTGTAAATGAAGCCGGAGCACTAATTTTGACGACCACCGGGGAAGTCAGCACGTCAAAGCGACGTTTGTGTTGCACATCGACAAATAAGCTGTTGTTGGTTAGAAAGTCGGCCAAAAGGCAAATCCTCTTGAACGCACGCCACAGTCCGAGATCAAAGGAGAGGGAACGTTCGCCGTATGTTGCAATGCGCAAATGGCGAAATAGTTGCGACGGCGAATTGTCACTAATATTGATTGTATATAATAAATTCCAAGTCGTCTTATATTTTGGAATTGTCTGTCCTAATGACAGCCATCATGAGAACGTCACAGGGATTTTTTGTAAGCCTATCCCCAAGCTTTTTTATTCCTGCCGCTCAATAATTAGGAGAATGTTGGACGACCAGATAAAAACGGTGGGTTGCGAAGTGATAGGGCAGGC
>NW_008751716.1:837980-869713 GCF_000715545.1 Opisthorchis viverrini
TTGCGATGTGATAGAGCAGGCCGTAAAAACCGCCTCAACTTGGTGGAACCACACTTGGGGATTACGTGGATTATGATCAGGTAAACGGATGCTGATCGTATTGTCGACTAAATCAAATGAATCGGAGTGTGTATCCATAAAGACGGGCAAAAGGTGTTTACGAAATAGGTGATCTAACAGTGCAAGCGAAAGGAAGACACAAAACGTCGTATCGGTAAGTTTTTGGTGCATTACAATGTGTGAAACGTGCTGACAGAGTCATAGGACGGAGACGAACCCCAACAGTGCTTTAAGTAGGCTTAACCCGAAAGCCAGATTTGGTATTACTTTGGAGACCCGGTTAACTTTAGTGGAGCAAGGGCTCAAGAGTACTACTCCAGCGCTCACAGTCTAGGGGCCTTCACTTCACTCCGGCGAGACGACTAAGGACTGCCAATTTCTACGTTACCAAAAAATTCATCGAACTGTGAGGGTGCAGCCACCGGTGTATTGACTGTACGCACAACTGATATGCTCGATAAGCTGCTCGTACAATTATATCAATTCCATAAAGCTGGAAACCTCTGCCACGTCCGGAGTACCAGCTACAATAGGGATAAAATATTCGGCATCTGAAAGAATGTCAATACCGTGGTTATCTACCGGGGGTGGGGAAGATATGGAGCCCCAGAACTATAGGACAACCATTCCGGTGTACACGCAACTGAAGCAACTTAGTCTGATTATTAGAGACCGAATTTCAAAGCAACCTTCTAGCACCTTGTCAACAAGCCTCTGGTAGGAGTTTCTTCTCAAATATCATATTTTTCCTAGACTAAGTGGCATACTGTAGTTACCTTTTAGCGAGCTTCTTGAGTCTGACAACCCCAACTTTTGTACTGACTGTGTTGTCCTCAATGGTCAATCTAACATTGCCCGTTCAGTAGATGGCCTACTGAGCGATAAGGCTTCCAACCTGTCGGTCAGTTTCCATCACAAAAGTTAGGAGTGAATGGTGGGCTCTGTCCTGGGTCGTCTAGCACTTCCAGTGTATGGACCCAAATTCGCATTTCTGATTTCTCTTTTAGCTCTTCACATTTCCAATCTCATCTTCATCATTTACGTAAAATCGGGGTAAACCCACAACTCGGCTGTCTCTGGCTGGGTATAGGTAGGGTAGGCCTCCCTGCGGAAACCTTGCATCTCTAACAACCAAAAAGGGTCCCGGTTCCACCGGCAAATTAACTTAAAATTCATTCGGGAACTTAGCTTCTCGATAGCTTTATGTGTAAAGGGACTTAAGCATCTCTGCTTGGAGGGGGCTTCCAAGTCTGTGGTCAGTAAACATCCGAGACTTTGGAAGCAAAACAAGCTACCTGTTGTTCCTTGAAAGCAGTGAAATTGAGAAAGCTAGTAGTGTTCCTTCAATATTTTAATGTTTACGTTCTCATCCCAAAACGGTGTGTGCCTTTAGCCCGCAACTCTTGAAAAAACGCTGCCTTAAGTAAAATTGATGACAACCAGGAAGATGATAGTGGTGAAAAGTCTTGGTTTTCCGGGCCTACCACTAACGCGACAACATTACTAACTGAAAAGAGTATTAGGAGGCATTTACAAGAAGCCCCCGTGGAAACCAAACCTCCTGGGGTATTGGAGGTAAACTGAGTGCCATCATGACCTACCGAACCGATCGTGGTACAAAAACTGCCTAGTGTGTACTTGACGCTTGCGATAATCTCGCACATACGGTTTTTAACGTGGGCCTTATACAGAGCTTGAACATAGACCTGGTGGGATGTGGGGGAGAGCTCTCCAAAACGTGGTGTATATGGCGTGGGATTTCCGCCTGAATGTTTGAGTACCTGGTCATGTCATTAACTCCGTATTAATTTAAGCCACCTTTGTGAGCTGATTGTATAGTATGATATAGGCAACCTATTACCTGTCACATCGACCCTGTAAACTAAACCTAGTCCCCTCAACTGTTGGGCAGCCCGATCTGTACCTAATCAGGAGAAAAATGGCGCAGAGCAGTGGTCGATAATGTATTGTCAAACGCGTGAAAAATAAATTACAGGGATGATCCAATGATTAGACAGGCGGCACATTGCCAGCAGAAGAGAATTCGCACACGAATGGGAGTTTCGTGCTGCCCTAAACGAAAGTGTTCAGATCAGCTCAAGCGAAAATGCGCTATAACAGAGTGGAGCATGGGAGACTGGGGAGGCACCGGTAAGCTATCCTCGGATATCCAGTGAAGTGACCCATGCAACACCAACGAAGGATAAGGAATACAAAGAAGCATAAAGGAGAAAAAGAAATCAAGATGAGGAAAAATGAGAGTTCAAATATATGCACTGTCAAAGTTTTGAGCAACGTGATCGCCAAAAGAATAGGGGAAAAACTAAGAATACAGAACTGTTTGTGTTGAATATCCGTTGTATAGTATATTTCTCTGCCTCTGTCTGGAAGAGACCGCATTTACTTGACTAAAATGTGGACAAACCTTTAAAACCTGTTGTGATATCCTATACCTGAATTTGATTGTGATTAATGTAGCTCTCCTATTCTCCAACCTAAAGCATTTGGAACCTACAGTCCACATCAAGACTTTGTCGCAAAAACCCAAAGTAGGGTATCCGAAACATCAAGCCTATTCATTCGGTGTCAATACGTGAAATCTTTGAAGCCGATGAGTTCCCGAGAAATCGGTTAGTCGGTGAACTGAAATTATTTACTCCAGGTGGAGGCTTTTCGAATTTTTTGGAGTTTCTGCATATGGGGTGAGTTTTTCGTCTGCCTCTCATCCAACTCTGGACTGTTTTTGGCCTTCTTTAGCGGATGAATGTAACCTTTAATAAGGTTTCAGTATGCGTGTATTAGTTCTGGTCCATAAGTTGTCTTCAGATCTAGCGGAGTGCAAAACATTTGAATTTTAGTGCGCCGGCCGATTACTTTCAATTTGGTGCCTTGCCGCCCGTTTCTGGATTAACCTATCACTCCAAACTACGTTGATGAACTCATATACCGGGTGGGAACCGCTACATTTAGATTGTATTAGCTAGTACAACCTACGCTGTCTGCAGACGTGCACATGTGCACGTGTTGTATCCGAACTTCTTGTGGGACGCTACCCGGTTACCGGAGCCACTCAAATGGGCCGCCCTAATCCTGGAATGGAGTAATCTGATCAATGGGACTTCCATCAGAAACACAAGCCCCACGATCTACAGGTTGTCACTGACTACGGCCATATCACGGATTCACGGATTGATACACAAAATCGAGGCTTTTGCCCAAGTTTCCTGAGTCAGTTTTGTTCTTGTCGGTCAGTAGCTGTCGTTCACCTGAAAGGCAAAAGTGAAAATGGTGTAGCACTGCTCTTTATGTTCTCAGCGCGGGGCAGTATGCTTGCCGGCGCGAGGATTCGCATAAATAAATGTCCAATAGTGCTTTAAACTGGGTTCTAGAAGGAGCGTGGACAACCGTCGGAGAAAGGTCATTCAACGCAGCTACTACCCGAAGTGAGAAAAAATTTTGTCTGGTGAGTGTGTGTGCTCTGAGCTTGTCATAGGTCTTGTGCAGTCTCGCAATCGTTTCAGCTAACATCTGGTAATATGTGAAGCGCAGTTTGTTAGTGTACTCCGTACAAACTGCTTCGACTTCACATTGGCATCGCAGGATTCGTTAGCTTCACTGGGTGCTGAAAAGATGGTCCGTCGGTAATTTTTTTACATTCATTTTACGAATGAAAACGCGAACAACCAATCTATGTCCTGGAGTGAGCACAGTGCCCAAAGACAGTCATTATCCCGTTAATGAATCCATTGTTGTGGTAGGGGAAATATGTGCATAACAAAGTGATAAAATGTCACATGATGTCCAACTAAAGCTAAAAGATTTGAATAAAAGCCATCGCGTAGGTCATGGAGTCGACACTCTGAATCATTCTGGTACATAGGACAAAAATGCTACTTTCCACGAGTACTTTGACGATTTAAAAAGCCAGGCAATCAGAACTTAGCGAATGTATACTAAAGTCATCTCCGAACCGGCCGACTGCGTCGTGTTGAAGCCGTTTACATTGTATGGTTTAGAAGCAAATAAAGTTGTGTACACTATTGTCACTGTTAGAGGTTCTGAGTATTCTCCTTGAATGCAGGTTTCTGTGGCGTGCGAATGCATAGGACCTGCGTTGTACTCTCATTTGGGACATTAACGCTAGTTTCGTTAGGACAAGATTCTCCAGTACCCATATCCTGGGTCCTCCATCCGGTAGAAGTCAGTGGAAAAATACAAACTGCCCCCACCTTCCGTCTCTGAAGCGGACAAGTGCGACTAGTTCAGCTTCTTTTAAAATGGAGCTGTAATCGGACGAACGGTTTTACGCCTTGTCCAGGACAAATATTGGGTAAAATTCTTCCACAATTGAACCGTTGTTCGTGAGTAAACTGCCGCTAACGAGGTGTGGAATGTTATGGTGCATGTTAAGGATCTAACGGAATGTTTTGGGTTTGGAAGCCAGCTGAGTAATTGCAGGTGGCCAGTTGCTTAAAGTGTTCAGTCCAGGATTCGGAAGTCCTTGTTTTTTTTTAGGGATAGACAAGTAGCTTTTATCAATGGTCGTTTCTCTTAGCGGAAGCCTCTTTGGACCTATCGAGCGTATCAGCTGGAACAGTATACGTGCACCTTCAAAGTTTCTTGCCTATTCACTCTGTTCATCCTTCTGGATCCGCCAGGCTTCCTGATCCGAGCAGATTCCCTTTTCCATCTGAAGTCTGACAGCTGGTCGAGTGGTATTGTACTCGACCAAGAGGAACACACACCCAAGCTTTAAGCAATTTAATTGGGTTGTTTTGGATCCATTGCGTAGACATAGTTGTTTGCGCCTCTCTGAAATTGGTGTCCAGCATCTCGCAGGGTTGTGGACAATATTTTTAGTAGTGGTCAACATCAGAAGACGTATTCGAAAGGGCGTTCAATAGGTGGTTCTAGTGAGTTTGTTTCACATCAGAGTCGAGAGCTTCACAACGATGATGCGAAGTGTGCGTATCTTGTGTGCCACTGAAAAGTGCAACGAGAAATAGTAGTGAATAGGCACGTGATCCGAATCCACGCAGGTTCTGCAGAACGACCGATAATCAGTAATCGCCCCACGCCAACTATAGTTAGTGGCAACGTGATCCATCTGTGTTCGAAGTTGACTCGAATGCAGGGAGCATTGTGTAGCCAAATGGCCTCAGTTATTTGGAAGGTAGTATTACACAAAGACAGTCGGTGGTAAGCAGCATGCGTTCACCGTTGTCCGTGCGTCTCATTTCGAGTCCAAAGCTCTAGCCTAATAATAATGATGATAATAATAATATAACCCTTCAGTTGTTGTTTTGTTGCCTAGCTATTACGCCAACCGAAGAAACCACGAGGCCTGAGACACTGCCAGGTTACTCAAGCCGAGACAGGGGCAGCCGATATGCCAGAGTTGGATTCGACCTACGGACTCTCCGACCATTAAGTTCGTGCCTTAACCACTGAGCCACCTCGATGGCCAGTTATATCCACCTGCACTTTCATATCTCTGGCAACCACAACAGTACCTGAGTTCTTAGCCCACCGCCGCAAGGCTCTGTAAGCGTCATAAAGACTATCTTTAAAAGTATCATAGCTATACTCTTTTTGGGCATAAGTCGATACAACGAAGAGGCGGATGAGGTACGGCAGTGAAGCATCAGTGTTGAACACTGATGTCATGCCGTCGATGATGATGATGACGATGATGGAGATACTCACTCGCCAAGCGAACCGCACAGAGTCGACTGTCAACGAACAACCCTTCACACAGTGACCCTTCAGCCTGGAACGATGCCAACCCCAGAAGAACCGGGCACAGAGGATTCCGGATCACCACTGTTGCGCAACCGAAAGCGAGAGGAAACCGATGAGTATACCAGTTCAACAACCGCATTTGGGTCTCCAATCATTTTAGACGTACAGCATACAGCAATAGACGGCAAGTCCACCATACACACAACATTATTCTGTTAACCGACTTGTTTCAGAGTGTGAACGTTTAAGGCTGTCAGACGAACCGAGCCTCTGGATTTGAAGAACAATTTCGAAATTTTACGGCTGAGTTGACTGTAGGTATTGCGGCTAATGGCGAACGGATATGTCAGTTCCCATCTGTGGGCCTACTGAGAGGAAGAGGGGAGACGTCAGCAATAACCTGTTTTTGCTCTACAGCTATATTCAGTAAGTAAGGCGACCTAGCTGATGGCACTACGTGACAGATGATGTAGCGTGAGGTTATCTGTGGACGTGCAACTCGTTTGTACGTGGACCGGGATACTGCCGGGGCGCCCAGGCCTAGAGAGGTGAACGACCGTGGTCCTCAAACAAGCCATCTGAATCAAAAGCCTAATCACAAAGCAGCGGTGGTTGGCCCAAGACCATCCGAATTGCTTGCATCTTTTAAGGGCAAGTCGCCACACGTGTTTCAACCCCCAACCTGGGGGGACCAGGGGACCGTGATTCAAACCTTTACCCACCGTCCAACCTGGTGTGAGAGGCTTTATGAGTTCCACACGTACATCACCCATCATAGCTCAATGGTTCATGGAGTTCCACAAACCGTCACTCCACCATGCCGTCCAGTCTCTTCATGACGGAAACCTTAATCAATCGAACAGCTATATTGAAATTGTACCAGTTAGATACCGGTAGCAATGCTCTGCTGAGGACTGCTGGCGCTTTTAAAACACCTTTGCGGAGTCAGATCATGTCTTAGTCCGTGCCTTTACTGCGGTTTGTTTCCAAACGATAAAAGAGAAGACCACTCACTGTTTGAAAGACTCGGTCATCAAGTGAGTCCCTCAATGGACAGATCACGAATGTGAAATAAACCGGTTGACCAAATGGGGACTAATTCTTAGTCCGGTGGCGAGAAGTCAAGACCTAAAACTCCATGGTGTTTTCTTAATAGCACTTGGTTCTGATGCTCTACTTCTGATAAACGAGTTGTTGCTGAAGAATATTAGCATGCTCTGAAACCTAAGCATTCCTTTCTCCGATCGGAGAGGCCATCTAAGTGGTTAGAGCGCGAGCTTACTGAACGGAAGGTCCGTTGTTCGAACCCGACTTCTGCCTCTCGACTTCCCCTGTCTTGGCTTGGACAACCTGGCAATATTCTAGCCCTCATGCTTCCTTCTGGTGCCATTGCAGTCAGGCACCGAAAGGGTCCCATAGCTGATCGGAGAGGCCAAAGACAAAATCAAGATTCGCTCGGACAATGTCTGCGGAGCGTTCCTACCGCTGAGACACATACTGCAGCGCATAAAAGAAGGTACTCTGTAGAGCCAAGTTTTGAGTCTATCAGCCTGCCATTTGGCCTGTTTTCATGCACACTGACGTGTGTTTCAGATTCTCATGTGATAACTTTTTAACCATGGTGTTTCAAAAGTACTCACAATCCTTCCTCAAGACGGCATGTCGTATTGAGAACTCGACTCACAGTTAATCTGAGAACGTCGAATTCGATGGTTTGAACACATTCTTCGTCGCTCACATACACCATCAGAGCTGTTATTGCTTGCGCCAAGATTGCCGTTGTCATCGCCATGGTCAGCTGAAAACTTGGATTGATACCGTTAAACCTGGTGTTAAATGCCTCAGGTGTTTTACAGCCTGGACCACTGGGCCAACACTGGATCGACATCATCGTCATCCTCATTATAAAGGGAAACGCCCAAGCAATGGAAACTAGTGCAACCATAGAGGGAGAAGGTCCTGGTGAATACCTCAAACAAAGAGGGTGAGGGATTCATTGCAAAAGGTCCCCTATTCCTCAGTAAAACGACCAAGGGCAACCGAAACCAGTGAGACAAACACACCTTAGTTTCACGTAAGAACATGATGCCGCCAACAGGGTTGACCCAGCATCATTTACGGGCCTCGCCAAACATAAGTGCAGCACACCACGATAGACAAACGTTAATCAGACATTCCTGCTGTTAAGTGACAGAAAGCTGTTCACTGAGACCATCTGGATCAAGCCGGACCAGGGAAGTACAAGGCAGTAGGGTTTTCTTTGGAGACCATGTCCTAAACTAATGACTCAGTAGTCTGGCCTGATCGGCTGTAAGCAGCTAGCCTTACTTGAGAGTGCAGGGGATAGGGCTTATGTGTCTCACTCCTGATGCTGCACTGTCCATGTGGATTTTAAGCAGCACCGTGCCCAATGCAAGGTTTCGTGGCAGTATTGATCAACTCGCCGACAGCCAAGGTAAACGTTTGGCCGGTTACATTGTGTGGTTTTAGGGCCGGTCTTTTTCAACCCGTCCTTTCTCGGGGGAGTAGAGCACCTCCGCTTCTATAAACATGGACCTGCTGGTTGCCTGGGGAACTTTTTACCGCCTTCCCACTCCCATCGCAGGGGACAATACCGCTTAATTCTTAGACCGTTTCGCATTACAATTACTCGTAGTACGGTGTCTCGCTCTCCTGGTCTGACTTCCCCTTTTGGCCTTTCTGCCATGGTTGAAGCTTGAGGAACGAAGTTCCAGTCAGTGCAACCCTCATGATCGTTGCAGCACTCAAATCCGACCACCAAATCAAGATGGTAGCTGTAGGTCTGGATGTATCACATGCGGTATATGGTGTTCGGGTGATACGACTACACGTGATTTTTGCACTCGTTATCCCGAGAATTTCCCCGGTTCGATTACATGAAGCTACTGGCCTTGAGAGCCTCCGTCATTCGTGAAAATTTGTAATCCTTGATTAGCCTTTTCTGCTTTTAAAAAATCCGTATTCGATCACCGTTGAAATCTTCCCCATATGCTTATGTTAACACTTCGTCAGTCTCCCTTGGACCCACTGGATCAAATATGAGCAGAAAGACACCTGCTTACATGGTATCCAGCCAGCAAATGTGCTTATGGTCTATCAGAAAAAACGAGTACGACATTTAATCTTGGTAGATGAAATGGGTCATACGTTGTTGATTCACTTGAGGTCGGAACTGATACCCGTCGTAAAGAGAATGAACCTTAGCTTGATACAGCAGTTTCCGCATCTCAATAACCGATTGAGCTGTAATGGAGGATACCCATTCAGCATTCACTGCCTCTCTTACGAGGTTGGTCAGTAAGTGTAGTTCTGGCAGACACGGTATCCTGACTTTCCATGTTGGGGGTTGAGACGAGTGTGGCAGTTTATTCTTAGAAACGTGGGCCACTTGGGTAGTCTCACGCCGAACGCCGCCGTCCTGTGATCAGGTTCTTGAGCCAAAGTATTTGGTTAAGGACGCTGGTTGTCCTCCTGTTTAAATCAGAGCGCACTCGCAGTGTTTCAGTCCCCATACAACCAATAACTTTACAACTAAAAGAATCTGCATGCTACATGGCCCGTCGCATAATGAAGTCAGCCCGGTAGCCTTATTTGCTGCATACAACATGACGGGTAGGTGAATGAATAAACTACATGGTTAAACTGGAAGAACTGTCAGTCTCATTCCAATTATTCGAGCGGGTTTAACTGTCTTTAACGGTTATGGCAATCGTTTTTTGATATTTCCAAACATGAACACTTGTTTGTCTTAATTGTCTGTTTGTCACAGCGAGCTTCCTGTGTTCACTTGCCAAGCACATGTGTTCACAATCAACCCCAAAACCAAGAAATCATGGATCCCTTCCAGTACCAAAGCAGTAGATGTCAATTTCTTCTACGACTCCAACAAAAATTGTTATCGTATCATCAGTGTGGAGGATGGTCCCGGCGGAAAGAAAGTAGGTGCTACAATGCATTCATTTTCACTGTCCATCTTCGCCTTGTTGGTCTCATTCTGTTTTTAAATTGCAGAAGCAATGCTGTTAGATCATTGTATCGTTTTAGCTTACTGCAGCTTATGAAGAAACCGGAACCAACGAAACATCGATATGCTTAGCTCGGAATGCTTCTTGCCTACTGCCCTTCTAATCCACATACCAAATGCGCAACCCATACACCAAGCGAAAAGTGCAACTTTTAAAAATTTTCGCCATTAGTGTCATGCGTAACAGAAATGCAGCCGAAATTTCCCTACGAAATACAATGGCAAGAATATTCAGCAATGCGGCTGAAGTGGTCCCGCTTTTTTGTGTGTCGTGAATATGCTTACCATATTTAGTCGGCCAACATAAGCTGGGTTGGAATGAAACTGAAGTTAGAAAGATCAATGCACAACCCTCAGAAATATCATATTCTGTGAATCAATCCCATTAGACGACTAAAAAGCTTGTTACCCCTTTCGGAAAGCAGAATCACTTGTTTAAACTGGCTGGAAGGGTTTTAATCACTGGTGGAACTAAGAAAATCCAGAGGTCGCCACGATAACGCACTCGTCCAAACTCCCCAATAAATCAGTCTTGAAACCTAATCACTCACGCCGGATAACAAAAGCCGTTAGGCGACACATAACATTAATTTAATATAGTTTTATAAAGGGATATTGGCGAGTGTTTCTCCGTCGATCTCAACGTTTGGCCTACCTGGTAATCCTTTGGAACTATGCGATAGCCGCCCGATCGGTCCTCAACTTTGCTTCACAAATACCACAGTTTGAAACACATCAAAAGAAAATAACCAAGCGCCACGGTTTCGGAATAGGTTGAAGAGCCATCTAACACAAACGCTTGTAGTAAGCCAACCGCACAGTGTTCCTGTGCCCCAGTGAACTTGCCAAGTTGTTAGGACATTCCATGAGTCTTTTCCAACTGTCATAACTGCCGCGACGTATTCATTGACTTTCGTCATCTCTCATTTTGGAAAGTCATAGCAAGCTCCGCGCCATTTGGTCTCGGTTTGTTGGTAGACATCGCTGGCGTTGGTACTGCAATCCTCGCAGTGAGTCTTCTCACAAACGACAGCTGGATGAACGTGCAAATTTAACTGCTGTTAATTCCACTCGAAGCCGAGCTCCTGTTCGCTAAAATTGAGTCAGTGAGTAATTACTCACGTAAGTGCAAGTGACACTCTGTGCAAGCATGCGTATCTATGTGAACCGTCGGTCGAATGGAAGCAAGCTCCGGGCTCAGTAGGTTGGACGATCGTGAATGTGGCTCATATACTCAGGTGAATGCGAATGCGAGAGATCGATGGACCTGTGCGAGTTGGGCCGTCTAGCAGTCGGCAACTCAGATAGCTTCGTTCAGGCTGAACCAGGTACTCGTACTTTTGAACATTTGAAACTTAGACGTTAAATTTGCCTGGTTTGCTTTGTTCTGTCGTGTAATTTCTTCACATTTACTCTCGTTAGCTGGCTTGTGGCGAAGTATTAGTTTGGGGTATAAAAATACTTAAAAAGTAAATCGTTTGTCGGTAACACCCTTTCAATGCCTAGCTATCACGTCACCCGAGGGAAACACGAGGGCTGCGATACCGCCAAGTTACGCAATCCTAGACGGGAAAAGTCGAGATGCAGAGGTCGGGTTCGAACCACAGACCTTCCAGTCCATAAGCTGGCGCCTTAACCACTGAGCTCTCTCGAGCCTTGTAACAGGCACAGTCTACCAAAACCCCAATCCCAAATGGATACGAAGCAGGAGGCTGTTTGACTTCACTGGTCTTCATCATTCAGCTTTTTATTACCACGTCCTGTGTTCCTAGAAAGTTGGTCTTGCCTTGCTCATGTAACGATAAGTGACACGGACGCTAGTGGATAGAACGCTGTGCGATCAGATCCGTGGCTCACTCAATAGACGTGACCATTGATGGAAATTACTTGCTTGCATCAGTGTATTCCGGAAGTTTGATGCGGTTCTGTAAAACATTGTGGAATTTTAAGATTGAGAAGGCTTGAATTCAGCGCTCAACTGCGCAGCGTATACGAATTTGACTCGGCAGTCCCAAACCCAATATGTTTTTCAGAGAGTACATATACATGGGGAACTGAGATATCTTAAGGTAAGGTTTATAAAGGAAATCATGGACTCGGGTCGCATCAAGCAAGTCACACCCCTTCGGTGCCGAGCTGTCATGCCACCCAAAGGAAGCATGAGGGATCGGATACTGCCAGGTTGCCCAGGCCTAGACAGTCGAGAGGCAGAGGCCAGGTTCGAACCAGTCAGTCAGTAAATTCGCGCTATATCCTCTGAGCCATCTCATCCTAAGCAAAGTATGACCATATAAAGATCTGGAACTTTCAGTGTGCATGCCTATGGCTAGCTGTTAGTCTAGCCAGTTCGTTAGAAGTCTTCTAGGACTACAACTGCACGTTCCAACTGCTGTGTTCCTCACTTCTGCAAATTACCCGTTTATAACACCTAGGCGGAAATGTCAAAATCGAAGGCCAACTTAAACCTGCCGTTTGTTGTCAGCTTCGTTAGTGGTGTTGGTAGCGAGATGGACACTGTTTCTGTGGATTATTGTTGAAACAGATGGTTTCTTTTAATTATTTTGCAACTTTACTCCCACTTTGATTCGCCCAGAATAAGTCACTGGACTTAAGTTAATTGAAATCCAACACTTTTCAGCCTATTTTATCGGTTTGTAAGCACCTAATCACCTCTTCTCCCTATAACCTCTTACTACATAGCAGAAAAACTGGCGAAATCACTAATTGACAGTGTCTGTTGCCTGCGAAAGGACGCATGCGCAAATAGCATTCACTTTCTGTCACAACTAACGCCGGCAACGGTATTTACATGACTTTCTCGTTGGGCTCAGTGGGTGGCTGTCCGCTGTCTGTAAACTTAGTCCTACCAAGGGCAAAGCACCCGCTGACTAGTTTTTGGGTGAAGTGTCGGTGGTGGAATTGGGTGGGACTGTCAGCATCAGACAGAGCTTCACTGCCTTGCAACCACAACGTTTATTTAATTACATCGAAAGACTTAGAGTGAAAACAAACATAAAACACCCTTCCACCTAGCCACACACCGTCCACCTCGCAGTTCGCTCCATTCTGAAGGAGGTACAGAGATCACATCACTGTCTAATGTTTGTGGTTCCTTGACGTACTTATTTCAATTCCTGACTGCCTTACAAATGTTCTGATGGTAGTAGCAAAGATAATTTGACGTGACCGACAAAGTCGGATTCATCAGATGTGAGGCACCTGTAAGATGGTGCCATTAGGTTGTATAACATCCACATATCGGTAGGATATCCCTTCCAGCCACTAAAGCGAGGAACTTGAAGGTTACGAAATATTGGACAACGTCCACCTTACAGACTTGAATTTGAATTGTCGAATTCCTTATCGATAGCTATACAAGTTTCCAGATACAAATACGGTTATTGTCCTCTTGAAGGACCGCCTTTGCTTGATCCCTTTTGGTCGTCTATACGAAGAGGGCAACCTTACTAGTTACGGACTAAAGGCACACTTTACCATGAACCACAGTATATGCCACTGTAATCCACGATGACGAGGGGCGCTGGTTTATAACTATTGACTAGGATGCAGTCCCAAATCCGGGGTAATCATAGTTTTTTTCGGACTTTTAATCAGAGGTAAAAGTTACGTGTTTGTGCCACGTAGCCTAAGTTTCTGTCGATTAGATTCCTCCCCAGCTCGGCGAAAATCTGCCGTCATGAAACTTAAGCTAACCTTTTCAAGAACCTTTTTTGTCAGTGAACTTTACATTACTTCGTGTTTCTTGTTTTTTTAAGGTCAGCAGCGCTAAGGCCTCATATCTCATCGTCCGTGTTGTGACCTTTTTTCATAAGCGCGTCTGCACATAATCGATCAATCTAAGCGAATGCTTATATTCTTTTGTGGCACAACCTCTGGAACACTTGGAGGTCATGACCTGGCTGCTTCTGTTATATAGATCTGTCACACTGATAGCACCCTGTTGCCTTGGTTACAAATACAATCGTTGTTGCATAATCGCAACTCCTATCAGCTGGATACTACGCCCTGATCACTACAGGATCAGTAAACAATTCCCTTGTGGTCAGTTTGTGCTTGTTACCTGAATTAAGCGTATTACTTCAAATGGTTGGGCTTCACGCATCATTTAGACAATGGTCATAGTGGCAAACAATAAGCCTAAATGAAAACCAATCAATTCTTGCCCTTAGTCAGAACAACAACTTTGTAGGTTGATTCCAAGCTTTCCTAACTGAATAAATAAGATATTTTTCTCCAGGACCAAGAAAAAATACGAACAGCGCAATTCACGTAGAAGAGTGTTTGTGATGACAGTGGACCAATATGCTCCTCAGTCCTAAAGTACAAAGAGGTGAATCGTTTCCCTCTACTGAACACCTTGCGTCAACATGCTATAAGCAACGCTAAGATCTTCACGTAGAAGACTGGAACAGGCATCTATGCACCTTTACATTCATTGTAGAAAATTGCAACTTAAAGTAGCGGATGGGAATGGTGAAGCTGTTCTAGAGCCGCGAAAAGTCTAAAGGATAGTCTACGGCACCAGAGTATTTAGTCTACTTGCAAACAATCAGGGGCGATAGTAACGTCAGATGTCTGCTGTAAAAAAATTCAAAGTGGAGACAAAATAGCCCCTTATCGAGGCCATGTTTAAAGTCGGTTCCAGTCACGCCTCAGACTGGCTGACGATTTGCCAACCGTTCATGAATTGTGACAAAATATATCCACAAGAGACCTCGTTAAATTCGGATTAGCTGAACTTTCTGATTGTGAAAACTCTGGCTGTGTCTTTCAATACCAGACACTCAACAATCTTCATTTTTCAGCCTCCCTTCTGATATTTCCACTACCTTCACTTTTTTCCCGCAAGGAATTGAACTGTTGCTTTTGCATATCACTCATTTTCACAATCTTTAGCCTCCGGTCAGACACGAAGTTACCGTAACTAGTTGTTATATCTTTCCGAGACCAGCCATTTTAAGGTACCCAGCGTACGACATCACTTGATTTTTGATATGTTGTTTGGGACAATGTATTACTTGTCCTCCCAGCGGGCTGCGTGCGGATTCACAGTTGACGAGGTCACTGTTACATACATCTGTATGGTCCACCTCTGTGTGTTGTCTGTGCTTTGTGGCATGTATGTGTGTGTGTATCGATAGCCGTTTAGGGGACTGCTGTTTGATGGTGACTCGGCTAACGTAAACATTTAGGAGGAAAAAATCAGTGCATTCTGTGCGGATCACCAGGCTTCCAATGTGTTTTGATTAGCCAAACAAATGAATTCGAACAACCTGGTGGAATTAGCGAATATACACTCATCTGCAAACTAATTTGTTTCTTTCGAGAGACTCACCTGGAACCCAGCTGAATCTCTCGTTTATGATGCTCTCAGGCAACTGAATGTGCTGCACCAGGCCGCCTCATATTTCAGTCGCTACGATATTTGAAATATCGCGATACATGTATATTTGTAATGTAGAACATAAGGTTGACGGAAACCCGGGGACTGCGCCTACCTGATGAGCCCCGAAAAGGGCGAAACCGGACTGAAACATGAGGCGGCCTGGTGCAGCACATTCAGTTGCCTGAGAACATCATAAACGAGAGATTCAGCTGGGTTCCAGGTGAGTCTCTCGAAAGAACCAAATTAGTTTGCAGATGAGTGTATATTCGCTAATCTCGTGCAATTTGGTTTCAAGTAGAACATAAGGTTGACGGAAACCCTGGGACTGCGCCTACCTGATGAGCCCCAAGAAGGGCGAAACCGGTCGGGGGCTGTCGATGGATTTTCAGCAACCTTATGAGTAGTACATTACAAATAAACCTGGTGGAATTGTTATATAGCATCTTCCGTGAACATTGGTTTCCTTCAATTGTTGTTGGATGGATGGCGATTGGCTTTAATTTGGACGCTTTTCGTGCGGGCAAACATCCACGATAACCCATATGGGTGTTGCGGATTAGTTCGTGAATCACGCGTTCATCATAAGAGAACCTCGGGCTTATCAGGGTTAAGTACATTCCAACCGTTGTAGGGTTATTCTGGTTTACATTGCTGCGGCTTCCTTACCTAATGTAGTACTGATACTTCCCCTCCCCTCCCCCGTAAAGTGCGCATTTCTTGGAAAGTTTAATGTTTTAGTGAGACTCTGTGAGGTATTTCCTGTTGTGTGTAGTAGGTAGTTCAACTTGAGACTTAGAAGATTTGAAAATCGCAACAGCGCAACCACAGAATGGAACTGATCGTAGAAGAATACGGTAGCGCTGCACCTGAATTTCTGCCCCCTGTTGATCATCAATCGGGCCCATTTTACAACACAACTTTTACCCTTCATTTACACCTGTACAGGTAGTCATAAACAGCACATTGTCAGAAAAAATGACATTCAAGAAAACCTCACAGAAGTTTGGACAGTGGGCCGATCCCAAAACAGGTAGCGTCCATGGCCTTGGCTTCAATTCAGAAATGGAACTGACAGAAGTATGTTATCTTGTATGCTGCTCAAAATATTCTTGTTCTTATCGCCAATGCTGCATCCGTTTTTGATGTCACAGCAATTCCAGCCAATCCCCTGACTTGAAACGATTTGGGTGCGCTTCATGGCCGTATAATTTATAGTTTCGAGTGTCTATATATTTTTTCGTTATCTAACTAGTAGAATCCAGTTTGCAAATAATGGCTTCAGATCTGCACAACTTATCCAAACATACGTGGTTTTTCAGCCTTAGATTTTATCCGTTGTGGCCACATTTACTATCGACGATTGTCCGCCATGTTAACCTAACCGTGTATATAACTTTGATGTTATGTTCTCTGACGTGAGGTAACACGAACATGAACGAATTGACACTCGTCGTGTCTCGACTGATCCGTTTCCCCGTTATTGGCTTATAGGTGCACGTTCCTCACAATCCTAGGGACGGTGTAGAGATGACGACTTCAGGTATACATCTTCACAAAAACTGTATGCTCTGAAAAGCTCAGACGTACGTGGATTGAAGCGCCCAATACATTGTTGAACAGCTCCCCGGTGTCTTAAGCTTAACTTTTCCTGTCGCCAGCTGGCCCAATCTTTCCCATACATTATGTAGATCCTTTCCGTGGAACACACGGTATAGCTTTTATGCCGTTTTGAAGGGTCAAGGGTATCGTGTGCATCTTATTCACCCAGATGGACCAAGTGGTTAAGAGCGCGAATTTACTGACCGGAAGGTCCGTGGTTCGAATCCGACCTCCGCCACTCGACTTCCCCTGTCTAGGTTTGGGCGACCTGGCAGTATCTCAGCCCTCGTGCCTCCTTCGTGCGGCATGGAAGCTAGGCACCGAAAGGGTGCTACAGCTGAATGATTATTCATTCACTGTTCCTAGATTTTATCGTGTCCCCTGCAGCGTAACGTACCCATGAGGTCAACGCATTTGTGTAGATTTGTATTTCTCTCAACATATTTATATAAATATTATCCGGATGGTAAAATCATCATCAATAGCATAGACAGCGACATCGGTGCGACCTCCGACTTCGGAATGAGGGGGGCGGGAACTTGGCTCTAGCCTTGCATGATCCACCAGTTGATCACTACACAGCCGTTCACGTTCCCATGCTTTCGGATCACTTGCACGCTCTAGAACCCTTGTGTGCCTGTGGTCATCAGCTACTCAACGAACGGACTTCAGTTCAGAGCTTTGTGCTAGAAACCAGACCCATATCGTTCGCTTGGCCAAGACGTTTAAAAGTTCAAGTGTTTTGTTGGTATCACTGCCTTTTCCACATCACCAATTTCTCACTGATTCCCTCCCGTCAGATCTATCTTTAACCCCAAGCGGGCTAGGTGCTGCTGCAACTTGTTGCTTACGAGCTCATTCTTCTCATCTGCACTGCGGGTTACGTCAACTAACACAACTTACACCACACCCTTCTACTTTCCTTCAGTTTTGTTAACCTATTTGTTAATCTTGTCATCACATCTGTCCATCACGTGACTTCATCATAACGAGGCGTGTTCCATACATGTATTGTCGTAAATGTGTTCGGAACTCGATATTGAGTTTGCTTTTTGAGCTTTCAATCCATTTTAATCCGGAAAACCGACAGATTGGCATTATTGAGAGGAAGCACGGACTATTGCATATTCGGGATCTAATTTTACGTTTCATCGAATATGCACTCCAGGCTAGGGGCCAAGGCCTCTAACATTCTACATTCTACCCGCGATCTCGGCTTTGGCAGTGGGCCATACTACTCCACACCTGAAACTGAGATGAAATGGATTATCTGAGACAATTTTCTCACAACACACGCGTTTTAACGGCCAGAAATCTATGTGCACGCAACAAGTTACACATAGCAGTTGTCATCACTGACATTAACACCTGATGGTTCACTACCACACGGATGTCGTATAATGGAAAAAAATGGAGCAGCAAGGGGGACCACAAAAATACAAGACGTCCACACCTTCAACACTCGGTCGGATAATCTGGATAGTAACTGGCAACATTAACGCCACTGATACCTTTTAACCGCCATATCTTCCAGCGTCTCTCGCCAAGCACAGTGAGGGTTACGAGAACTCCGTTCTGGAAGGCGAACAATACTACCAGCACCCAATCTTTTCGTAATACCTTTCATTCCCTTCTGTCTTGTCAAATTCTGTCCACCCCTGTGTTTCTGCCACTCCGAATGAGGCACGGCAAACAGTGCTCTTGTCGCAATGTAATTAGGAGCTGTTACACTAAAACAAAACTTTAACACCGATAGTAGCAAGCCATTTTTCGCGTTTGTCTATCAGTAGTGCAACCATTTAACAAGTGGTGATGTGATTTATCTCAAAGCCAGTACGAACCGGTCTACCGTACCGCTTTTGGAAACAGGAACAATTCCACTCAGCTGTACGATGCTCCTCGATTATTCAACATAGGTTTCAAAATGAAATTCGAGTCGGGCTCCAGCAACCAGTCTCCTTTTGTTAGAAGTGTTCACCGGATTCCTGTCCAGCACAACATGAACAATATCAGAAAGCGTTCAGCTGTAGCACCCTTCCGCTGCCTAGCTGCCATGCCACACCAAGGAGGCACGAGGGCTGGGATACTGCCAGGTTGCCCAAACCTAGACAGGGGAAGTCGAGTGGTGGAGGTCGGATTCGAACCACGGACCTTCAGGTCAGTAAATTCACTCTCTAACCACTTGGGCCATCTCGCCCCCGGGCCATCATAACAAATATTATAATATATATCATAACAAGAACATCAGGGCAGTTGTAACATCCTTTCGGTGCCTAGCTACCTTGCCACCCCAGAGCTGAGATACTGTCAGGTTTCTCAAGTCTAGACAGGAGCAGTCGAGGATTCGAACCACGGGCCTTCCGACCCGTAAGTTCTCGCCTTAACCACCGATCTATCTGAAGCTCGCACCGCAGTGTAGCGCACCTTATGGTATCTTAGGAGAAACCTGGCCAATGGGCCTGAATAGTTCCTTTGTTTGCCACTGTTTCGATGGGCAGGTTTTATCAATTGTATTATATCTATCTACTTTATTTTTCCGCACTCTTGTAGTTTGTCAACCATTTCAAACAATACGTTGAAGCTTCCAAAGGCTCTCCATGCACATCCACCAGTTCAAACGGACGAGAGGTAAGCGCGCGACGTCTTTCATCTGTTGTCGAATGTTTTAATTTCTTCAACGTGGCTCCTCACTCACATTTTGTCCACATTCGGAACACTATCACTTCAATGGCCTTCAGTGTTTACAATATTTTCTTGACAATAATTGCTACTAACCTCCTACTAAGTTGCAGCTTCCAGCTCACTCGGACAAACCGAAGCTCAGCTGGCGATGATTTTTCGCTTCTTTATCACATGCAAACAGGTGTGATAACGGTGATGTGTCTGGACAACTAAGCGAATCCACATAACAGTGCACTGTATGGTTTCTGGTGCAATGCGGTGTCTTGAATCTGATAAACACGACTTTCTGACTGATAGTTCAGGGATGAGTGAGCATGCTTTAGATTTTTGATGCCGATGTTCTTGTTTTATTTGGTAGTCATGTACAGTTTACATTTCTATCCATTCGTGTGTCTGTCTAACTTCTATTCACAGTAAGCACATACGGTTGAACAAATGCTTTAACTCCCTTAGCATATACATACCCCTGCTGCGCCGTCGCTGGGCCAACAAACGAAGCCAGATGTGTTTTTTCTCTGACGTTACAGTGCTAAGCCACCTGAATAGACCTGTTTCCCTCGTCTGTTTTCAATTTACGGGTGGAGTTATTTGCGATGGCAATCAAGTTGTTAAACCGATACGTTTTTTTTCTAGCTTTGAATGTTCTCAACTGTTCATCACCCATATAACCGAGTATCATACCGACACGAGTGGAGTTGATTGATTGGTTTAATTGACTGTAACCAATGACGTGTCAGCCATGGTGCTTGGTCATTTTTTCGGTGGATTAATGTATACTGATCATATCCGCTTGGATTTGGTTGCCGGCCGCGCTTAACCTACCAAACGTTTTCGAATCGCTCGGAATAGTGAGATGTTCGTTTTTCGTTAGGTGTACGTGATGCCGATCCTGTAAACAGTAGATGTACTGAAACTGATTCACGCAGACTAAAGCCGAAGTACCAAAGAACTGGTGGATGTTGATAGCACGATACCCATAGGATCGTTGATTCTCTCTGGGACTTCCGCTGGCGTCCATACCCCACGCATTTCTTCCCAGTTTTTTCTGATGCTAACCGTCCATTAGGTATCGTTGAATTTATGCCGAACAAATCAGTTCACAAGTTACAGGAGTCTGGCAATGTCGATTTTCTCTCTCGTTTGAGAAAATGCCTCATTCTGCGAACCGACCCCTGTGACTGACTTTCAACATTGAAGTGAATGCAATGGACAATGAAATGAGTTCCGAGCCTCACTTACTGTTAACATGAATCGCTCAATGACCGTTTGTAGCTCTCGGGGGAAGCGGCATTTTTCGTTCGAAGAACGTCTTGGCTGTGCTTTACACCTTTTTCTCAGATGCTGCCAATACAAGAGGTTTAATTTCTTCGTTACCAGTCATGTTGGATAATCAAATCCACCCAGATGGTGCGTGGACTGGGACGTGTGGTGCCTGCTTCCTGCGACTGCCTTCTGAGAGGCGATTGTCTATTCACTGTTCAAAAAGTTGTCCAGTCCTTCGGGCTCGTGTCTGATCCCCATACTTTTGCTGAGGATTACTCGCGGCTGAATAACACCACTGAGCACCACACTCGAACCCCCCTCCTCACCCACTTGCGGTCGGTTCCTAAGACTCATTGCTTTGAATTACCTAACTTGACGCAACATCTTTTTTAAATGATTCGATACCTTGTAGCTACTTCCGCTTCTATTCCCGTGGGCCTTTTTGCTGGGCCGTTCACGTCGGATTAACACCATCATGAGTGGAAATACCACACAGTTGTCCGGACGACTTGGTAGCCTACCCATTTCCCGGGCATGTCACTCGCATATGCTTTGTTGTTCTTCCTTTTGCCCACTCGGGCGTCATGGTGCATCCTGTTGCTGGTTGTAATGTGAATTTTGTTATCCGGTTCGCACCACAGTCAGCCCACATTTCTGATCAGTCGTGGTCGTTACTGTTTCTCAGCTTGTTTGTGCCTTCTGCATCACACACACACACACTCACACACCTCATCCGGTGTCCCAGTTTGGGGAGAAGCTGTGGCTTTTGCCCACTCTCATCGTGTGTGCCGGTCTGCTGCACCTCGTGTGTCAATTCTCACGGCAAATATTTCCTGATTCGCGTATCTTACTGGACTCGTTCCACTTACTTGGGCCCTGGTTTGTCTCATGTTTGCTTTCTGTGTCATTCAGTTGTTTGCATAGAAGCATGCGTGCTGTCTGTCACTGTCCTTTCAGCCTTCCTTCTTGGTGTTGTTTTTTATCCCGTCGCATTGTAAATGACCGGCGAATTTGCGGTGATATATATATCATGACTGATTTCCCGTCTCTCGTTTGTTTTGGCATTATTGATTATGAAGTTTGGTGTGATTGTGTGGCATTTTGCAACTGCCGATTTTGTTTAGACTTGCTTGCCAATCCTTTGTGTCAAGCCGTCCAAACTGTCGGGTTTGTGCACTACTCTCCTCCGGAAAACAGTATGAAAAGAAAACTGAACTCAAGCCTTAACTAGTGGTCTGACAGTGCCGTAATAAACCCACATGTTGACGTAAATTAAAGTTTGTTGGCCGCTTTCCCCTGATCCTGATGTGTCCATTATGTTAGTCGCGTATACCCGCCGTTCAACTATGTTGTTCACCGCGTTCATCTTCGACCACGTCATCCTCCAACTTGAATTCTGTACATACACAGATGTGGTTGCACCTGCCTGTAGCATTGTTTGTACACGGTGAATACACTGATAACCTTCTGTTGAAACTGAGCCACTGTACAACTGCGGCATATTCCTAGTTGTCTTATGAGGCGGAATTCCGGCAGATCAAATTTCATTCTCCCACTACAAACGTTCAAGATTTGATCAGAACGTTTCAGGAAGAATCTGGATAGAACCCTTTGTGTTCAATCCGATAGAGCGAAGAAACTAAAGTTTCGTGAAGTTCGCCTCATGGTTTCAACTTCTTTATATACTTTTGTGTATCGCATGAATTCTCCGTATATTACGGATGACTTTACAGATCAATTCAGCTGAACGAATAGCTTATAGCATAGCTGGCACTTGGATGCAGGAGGCGCACATCTTCGTCTGGTAACTTCGCGAAAATTTTTACTTCTGTTGATCATCAAAACTGCTTGTTTTGTAGTTGGCGAAAAGTAAAGGTTAATAACCGCTCCCGATAGTCTGATCATTTCTTCATTTTGTTGAAGCACTGTCCATTACACACTTGCCCCGCTTCTTCAAACTGACACTGCTCTAAAGTTGTCGATCATCTGCCAAGCCTTGCGAGTTTCCAAAATTGTTTTTTCTTTAGTGGTTAGGTTGTGTACAATGCAGACCCTTCTCGAAGTGTTGTGCTACCTCATACTGGGGGAAGGGACATATCTGGGGCTGAGCATGTGGATTTGATTTTAGTGTCTTTCTCTCCTTGACGGCCGACGTAATTTTTGCCCAGACGCAGTGCAGATGCACCTCAACGTGAGCCATTCCTCATCGGAAAAACTTGTTCCGCTTGCAGCGGCTGTCTAAAAAACAGAATTTGCGCAGATAAGGCGTTCATTTGCCAACATCCGATCAGGATTCTGTCTGCCTTTCAAAAAGTCAGTGAACGAGAGTTCTATCTATGGACTGCAGGTACGCTAAGGTCCCGGAAACTAATGCAAGGCCGGTTGGTCACCTTTACCCACAGAATGATCAGCATTAGGCAATACTCCGATGGAAGCTTCTTGTTGGAACTTTCCAACTTAGGTCATGAGCTTTGTGATGCTGGCGCTTTCCTGACACCAGTAGTTTTTTCACGGTTTACTCTTTCCACTTCCTCAGTTTGGTGACCTTAGTCAGAACTCGCTTTCTAAGGGTTCTTCCCGGGATCGAATTTTTCAGTTCTTGTTCACACGCACTCTTTTTTATCCCATGTAAGTATACGCATAACCAATCTCACTTGGAGATGTATGTGCACAATGAGGAGATCGAAGCAGTCTGTTCTATGCCTAACTGATGAACGGTCTACTCACTGAGTTCGCGGACGATTAGTCTAAGGACTGGGTTACGTTATTTGTGGCGGAAAAAGCCAGTTGGATGGCGATAGCTCAGGAGCAGCTGTTGTTCTTACCAACCACCCAAAAACTCTGGACCGGAATCCAATGCTTATGATACAGATAGCCTCTTCCGTAAGCGATCCATTTCCATTCCCTCGGATATTCGACATCTCATGTTTGCTCGCTTTTCAAAGTGCCGCTTCCGAAACTGTGTTCACACTGATGTCACGGTTTGCCTCAACTATTCCCATCCAAATTCTGGTCAAATCCAACTCCATGTCGTACATGGGAAGCAATCGTCTGTGTGTACAGATCTAGCGCTGTAGTCTTTGCCACTCTGTTTTCGTTCGTTTGTTCCGTTTGACAGTTTGGCAATGTCAACCTGAGGAGATGTTATGCTCATGTGCATTTTCCACGGCACTGGTGTGATTTTGTTGTTTGTTGCGGTCGTATGCGTGCAACTTGGTTAAACCCTACGCACGTCGGCATCGCCATCTTTGACCCAGCTTTTCCCCAGTACGATGTTCAGTCACCGTTTCGGACCGCTGCATGTTTGCGCGATTCCTTTTGTTCTCTGTTCGCATGCAACAACTGTGCATATGGTTCGGAATCAGAAAGCTAGCGTTACTTGGATGAGGCCCCTTCATCAACTTTCCGGGGCCAAATGGGAGACTAAATATATTTGCTTTTCGGGTAGTGAGCAGCATCCGTTGGCTTATCGGGTTAAGAGTTTGGGAAAATGAGGATTGTTTAACCGTCATGTCGTATCCCGGTTTGTTTCCGTCTAACCGTGTTTGCTACTATTTACGATTTTTACATAATTTTTTTGTGGCTGTGTTTGTATGAAACCTTTCATAACTTCCTCAGCTACCCGAAAAAAGAATTTACACACTCCATCCCTGTGGTCAGAATCACTTCTATCAAAATCAACAATTTGGTTATTTTTTTAGATTTCGGAGCTCCTTGTTTGCTTTTTGTCCGGTAAACATTTCACTCCAAGTCTGCTGCCTTCACAAAACGGGTTTCTTTAATTGGTGCTAGACCTAGCTGAAGTATTCTATTTTGTTTTTGCCGGTTACTTTGTCCAGTTCGCCCTTAACAATACCAAACAGTTTATTCTTCGTCAACTTATTTGCCCTTTTAGCGGCACGATCAGCAGACACTGAACTCCATAAAGGAGCTTCCAATATCGTTATTAGCAAGTCATTTAAAAGCTCAACTAGCTGTTGACCTTTTGCTTAGTTTATCTTTTTAAGCAACGCCTCAAAGCGTTTTTTTCGGCGCTGTGCTATTCTTCATCAGCCTGGTCAGCATCAAAGCTCAGTGTTCACGGTGGCTTTGAAAGCCGAGCGTTTCCAGCATATTGTATCGCCCCGGAATGTTTTTCATGCCCTCGGTCTCACCAAAGAAATATGATTTCTTATTGCCTGTTGTGATTTTCAATCATTGCTGCCGTTTTACGAAAAAGTCGAACTTCTTGGCTTCTAAGTGCTTGACAATACAGCTGACGTGTATCATTCCTGAAGGGACATCCGCAGAGTGTGAACATGAATAGCAGGATGATTTGCCCTACAAAATCACCGGGAGATTCCATAACGTCTCGAATGGAGTAGCTTACGATTCTCGATACTCATTTTTACACCCCTTCCAGCATGAAGCCCTCCCACCCACAATGAACGGTCATTCACAAACGGTCGCACAATCCTCTATCCTGTCAACAAGTCACGGACAACCGATGGTTGCTGTTCCACCGGGGTCAATGAATAGCATCACCCATACCGCAATGCTCAGTCCACCAATGTCTCTATCCAGTCCCTTTGGGTCTACTACCCAACCAGACGCCAGTCCGCACTCGGTTTACTTGCCCCAGACCTCCCTCCAGCTTCAACAACAGTTGAAGCAAGCCCAAGCTCAAGTTCGCTTGTTGGAGGCCGAGTTGAACGTGACAAAACTCCAGGTCACCACAACCATAGGGAGCAACAATTCCTCTGAGGTAAGTACTTATTGGTTGTCTGAGACTACCGCTAACTGTTCTGTCGAATAATTATGTGAACGCACTTTTCCTCAATTCGTTGCTTTGGTTTTCGTCGTTCACATGTCCTGAGAGTCTGTTCCAATTCACCTCATGGTTTCTGAAGGCGACAACTACCGAATGGATGACCAGCATGAGCATTTGCCGAATTCAACCGTCGCACGCAAATTAGATCTTGATAGCGCCTTCCCGCTTGTCATTGTCTTGGTGGATAGCTTTGACTTCCACATAACAGAATAGCATGAAAACCCGTTAGGGTTGCACAATGCCGTTCAGTCATCCGGGGAACCGACCCTCCCCCATCCAGCTATTCACAACAGGAAGTTGGGCGAAGACCACCCTAGCACACCGTGTGAGCTTCCCGTAATGAGTACATGCTGTGTCGTGTTACTGTCTGCCGATGTGCCATTTCACTGACCTGAAACTTTGTCCTGTTTACTCCGACATCGTGTATTCCTTTGATTCTGTCGGGCTACAACAGGGCTTCGGAAAAGTAGACTGTTGCTCTTTTCAGAAAGTCACTTAACTACTCATCCAAACCACCAGATTCCATTTTGATGTATGGTTACATGAGACTACATCTGTTCACGACAATTTTATATATGCTGACTTTACGCCACCCGCTAATAGAAGCGAAGGGGCTATCTCAACAAGTCCATTAAAATGCATGCAATCTACGAAAATTAATATGTGAGGTTCGTTGGAAACGCTACATGTGTTGGGAACTACCTCTGGATAGTTCGGAACCGATTTGTCGTGTTTATCTTTTCATTCGTATGTTCAACACCAAACCGTGAATGACGGATCTGCCGAAGAACCGAGTATTTTTCGCACTCGATTCCCATGGTTGCTCCACCCCGAAGAATCAACTGAGTTTAGATATTTTGTCTGATTTTCAGCTAAAACTCCATGTTGTAAACCAAAATTGTGCTACCAACACTAACCAGTTAGCCGATTCGACCCGTTACCCCAGTGCGCAGATCTGACAAGTGTACTGATTTAGTCATCATTTGGACCTTTTCATCTGTTCGACCGTTTCTTACATTTCGAGGCGTCACTGCGCTACCCTCTTCTCCGAGACCCAGGATTATGACCATTCTGGCACCCATTTGACTATCCTCCAATGGTGTACCCTGACCAAGGCGCTCTTGATAACGACAAAAATACTAGCGTAGCTTTTTTTGCCTTTTAGAACAGAACCGCCTAGAAGCTATAAAGCATGATAAATGTACTTTGATCGAGATTGTAAATGAGTGGTATTTCTGTTCACCTTCGGCACTGTTCACTTAAGTTATTTTTTCTTCCCTTCGTGCGCACTACCACTTTTAGACTGGAACAGTAAGCGATACCATGAAAAACCCCGCCCGGTCGACTGTTGAGCCTCCTTCGTTGGAACAGCCGAATGTAGCTGAATTGCAAGGTTGCATATCGGGACTTGAATTGAATGGTAGCCTCATGAACGGTGCCGGAGAGGAGTGGACGACGACCGAATTGCCGAGTCCTCCCAAACCGTCCTATTTCATCCCCACCCCTCCAACTGCCAGCAAGGGCCGAGGCTTCTGGATTGATCACACAAGCGGGGAGACTCTAAGATCTCTACACACGCGTTTGGGCTACATACTCCGCGAAGCCGTCGAGCTACATGCGCGCTTAGGCGCGTTACTTCCTCATGGAATTCCCGGCGCCCCACCTGAATGAAACCGAAGTGCTGGGGAACATCCCATACATGAACTGAAATTTCGCCTCGCGCTTATCCCGACAGATCTCGGTAGCTCAGTCACAGAATTATCTGATCGACTTCACTGCCAGTGTCTGTTTTGTGAGGCGTACAGAGTGTTGCTTTGACCCTGTGAGTGTACCAAGCCTTTCGTTGTACAGTTCATGCCCAGTTGGACCAAAATGTCACCTCTGGTTGATATGTACATGGCGCTCACTACTGCTTCTTTGACTTTCTAGTACTCACCTGTCATCCACTGCACCTATAACTAACTAACCCCTTAAGCCTACCCAGTTGCATCTCAAAGCCAGTTAGATGAATGGCATCCAAACCTATCCCTTGCCATCTGAACCTTTGCTTATCTAACTTTTGATTTTATGCATTTTCTTTTTTCAGTCAACTTTGTCGTACCTTTGTAAGAAGAAAATTGACCTTTTTCACTTTCATATGGGTTGTTTTATTGATCCTCGCAGTCGATTGGGCTGTTAACTCTCGACCAACTGGACTACAATAACCTAGTGAGACGTTTTTCGAGAAATACACTCGTTTGCAAATCAGTTTGGTTTTCACGAGAGACTCGACTGAATCTCTCGTTTATGATGTTCTACAACTGAATATGCTGCACACAGGCCGCCTCATGTTTCAGTTGGCACGATATTCGAGATATCGCAGTACAATTTCATGACGGAAACTACTCACAAGGTTGCTGTCGAAGAGTTTTCAACGACCTTGTGAGTAGTTTCCTTCATGAAAATATATTAGTGGGACGTTGTTTATCCTGATTTCCCGATAGTATCCATTCATAAAATAGCAGTATCTGAATGCAGAAGTTTCTGGTTTGTTCACACCCCAACCGTTCACTTCTAAAGTCATTTGAAACACTAAAATCAGGTCATTTTAGTGACCGGACTTGGATTAGGAAAGCCACATCCAGTTGAGAAACCTCTTTTAACGCAAAAAGACACTGGTATGGTGTGAACTATCAAGGGAATGGTAATACTTTGCATACTGCAGCAGCTCCTCTATCCCTCATAACCAGATCTCATCTGTAGCCCCAAAGTGTCACTTAACCTTGGCGGCTATCCTAACTCGAAATTTCCTTCCTACCATCGACATTTTTTTCAAGTATTTGGTACAAAGTGGGCGATGTACATGACCGTTGTTGTTTCACTGATGTCCATCAGCGCAATGCGGTCGAGATGGCTCAAGTGGTTAGAGCGCGAATTTACTGACCGGAAGGTCCGTGGTTCGAACTCGACTTCCCCTGTCTAGGCTTGGACGACCTAGCAGTATCCCAGCCCTCGTGCCTCCTTGGTGTGGCATGGCAGCTAGGCACCGAAAGGGTGCTACAGCTGAACGATTATTATCAGAGCAATCTGTTCACTGGTAAAACCGGTGCTGCGATCCCAAAGATCCGGAAACCTGACCTATGAACTTTTAGCTCCTATTACTGCTTGAAAATTTGTTATTCCCCGCCATAGAGGAGTTTTACTTCCTTCGGCTAAGACCCACTCAGTTACATGATAAGAGTAAGATCAATCGTTTGCAAGGACTCTTGCTGTTACTGTCGTGTATAAAACTGACTGTCACCGATCTTCTCGGCTGTGAACTACCGTAGCATGTTTACTGTGACACCTTCAGCTATGCGCGACATTCTTACTGTACATGATGGTCTGTCGAGACTCGGACTTCGGACTGTATAATTGTGACGTGTCGAGGGAAATGGAATCAGACCACTCATGGTGTTTACGATTGACATTTTCTTCAATACGCGTTTGCAGCAGCTTGGTTTGTGTTTGGTTGTCTTTTGTCAATCGATTCAATCAATAGTTGATCTGCCGTGCTCACCTCTCAAGTGTGCGGTGGTAATCCAATCAGTTTATCTGAAAATAGCTCAAGACTGTACTCGTCATTGATAATGCGCTGAAATGGAGCTGGACACTGGCCTATCATTGGTCTATTATCTTGGTGGCTCGCTTGCGCAAAGGAGAGGCCCCGATTACTTGATAATTGGTGTGCAGTGTAATTGCTTCGCGTCTGCTGATAAAACAACACACCAGCCAAAGGGTTGGAGTGACGGTGAAATCCCTATACAGCGAACACTGTTTCCTTCGGTCAGAACGGTCGCTTCAGAGACATGTACGTCGGCGCTCGGTTACACATCACATATTCCAGCCGATCTGAGCAGTGGGTGGGTCACCTGCTCTCTGAGCTTACCATACCCGTAGCGGTGCTGGAGTATCTGGTCAATTACGTTTTATTGCATCGCCGCCATTCCTTATAATCTCGGGTGTGTTCGTAGGTTATACCCTCAAGAGAATGCAACGCAAATGGCGAAATTACCTCGGGAATCGACGGCCTTTTCAATTAAATTAGTGTGATGGTTGAACTGACTGATGTGCATCATTTTTTTTCATGGGTGATTATGTATCTGGCACAAAGATTCACATTTAACTGATATAAGGCAAACAACAAGTGGAGTTCAATGGATTAGTTTTTTTTGAAGAAGACGGGTGACGAAAAGCGAGGGCAGTTTCACATCAAGTGCTTTTCAGCTACCGTTTCCTCAGAAAAACTCCAACCTGGTCGACACTGTCGGAATGCCGTGATGAAAATTAGGATGTACGTCATTTCACTTATCACTCGTGTCGAATCGCTGTTCTCCTTAAATAAAGCCACCTTTAAAGGGAGAAGGCCTTTGCTGCGGAGTTATTTATTAGAAAATGCCAACTGAACAGTTAGACTATTGGACAGGGAAGCAAAACTCTCATATGCATCTTGTTTACAAAAACTGAATATCCATCTTCTCTTTGAACGCGTATTTCTGAACTTTCCTGGATATTCATTGACTTTTACTCGATTGCAAGCAAATTCTACAGAGCGAATCCACAAAATCCGTAATAGATCTCACTCTTCAAGAAACGCAAAGCAGATTTACTAGAAAACATACTACCTACTTGTCCCCCCATCAGTAGTACCACCGTTACAATAGTATAGGCATAATATTGGTTGGGAGTGTTCCCCTTCTCCGATGACGTCAGAAAATAACCTCTTCAAGATATGCCATCGGCCGTCGTCATTGGATTAGTCATAGTCAAGTCAAACGCGGTCGAGCGACCGCGAGTAGACTGATGAGACCAATGACCAACGTATCGCCTCGTCCATCTTCATACATCAAATCAACGTTTCAACGCGTAAATTCAAACGAACGGGTATATATCGATTGTGAATGATTCGCCTGATTCTGTCAATCGGTAGAACAAGGATATCGATGCATTTTTATCACGAAGGCAAAACCTGTCTTACGATACTAATGACGTCACGATGACTGCTGTTTTCGTTTGTTTCTCACTCAGCATGGTCTAACGACCACGCGGGAATAGTTTTTCGCCTATCTACGGCGTCAGCTTGCGACACTTGGAAAACCACGTGTTTCTTACAGATACGGTGAAACAATACTAGTGAATCCGCCTATCTGGATTCGAGCGACCGGTCGATCTGGACGAAAGAAACCTAATCCAAGTTTCAAACCGAATCTCCGAATAACAAACGTCTTTTACTGTTCAGCCTATTTGTTCTTACAGATTTTGCTACCTTGAATATTTGGTGGCATAAGACATCGCGAACCGAACTGGCTTGGTTGACCCTACTTTTCAGCTACCGAAGGTCACCTTTGTCGAGAACAGTAGCGGAAACTGAACAGAACTCGTCACTTACTGCAGGGGGTAGAAAGCAGGGAACCCTACCATTGTGGAAGATGGAAAGTGTTCAAATGAGAGATGTGAATACAAATTCTGAAAATTCGCAAGACTTAAGCAAAACTTGTCCGGCATGTTTTGAGCCTCCATGGTGATACTTGCCTTGAAAACTTAGGTAGAGGATTCGGTCAGTCGAAACAACTGGAGCCGTTGTTGAGCATCGTTTGAGCTTCACTGCATGCCAATCATATCGGTCAACTGCGGACGCGTTGAGCAGTGCTAACGTAAGTCTCGCATGTCTGGTGTCTTAAGATCATATTTTCCTCTAGGCCAGGGGCCATACGGTAGCCCAGTCTCGGTTTGATGTAGCCTAGTCACTAGGAAGACATTTTTTAAACGAGACAGATGTAAACATAAATCCCACAACTAAGTGAAACTAGTTATCAAAACAAATGTGCGTTCAGCTGCTGTTGTTGTTTTGCGGACACATAAAAAAAAATTCATTTGCACATTTGCCCCAGTGATGACGGATCATTTTTTCTGTTGATTTACGGGAATCACAAGCTGTTCGTTACCTAGCTATCAAGAAGATCCCGAAGCAACAGCAGAATCTTTTTTGAGAGTATTGCCTTCTCAAAGTTTTATGTAAAATCAACCGCTATCATATAATCCAATCCATGAAAGATTTCAGATTCTTCGAGTAAAAATTCATATATATATATATATATATATATATG
>NW_008751716.1:869806-937168 GCF_000715545.1 Opisthorchis viverrini
ATATATATATGCGTGACGTATCTACATGTGTGACGCAACGAGTTTCACTACTGTGCCTCGGTAGTTCATCCAGAAACTCAATTTCCAACCCCAATCGATACAGTCCTCCAATTCTCTACTTTTAGACTCCTTACTTTCCTACTAATGGAAAAACCAAAGCGAATTTGAATACTTCACTCCACCTGTGTTTTTTAAATTGACGTATATCAACACAAAATGTCACAGCTGAACGCATTTGGCCGTACCATTAAGGTCAAGCAACCTTAAGGTGCAACATGTAATAGCGTCACGGTTGTTCGATGGACAATAAATTTCCCCACACGAATAGCAGTCAAAAATAGTAGAATATTTTTTCGAAAGACTGATTTATTCTCCAGTAATCCCCGCACTCTACCTCTGACGTATTTCATTTATTCTACTTCTATGGTCTTGTTAGATAATGTCAATGCAAAGTATGTGCGCCTCGCTGAAGGAATACGATGTGACGGTACTTGTTCTATAAGGCACTGTCTAACAGTTGAATCCACCTGCTAATTCATGTTCATGATCTACCTTTTTAAGGTGGTTAACAGTGACAGTAACTAGTAAAGTGCATCCTTCCATCTACCCACGCAGCTCTTTCATTCTTTTGGTTATTGACTCTTTTTTACCGAGTTTCAAAATCAATTCAATCTTCGAAATCGACAAATTTCCCCAAGTGCAGTGAATTTTGCCTCCTTTGATGCTATTAGAGTCGTGTATTGTCAGATTTGCACTGTGAAGTTGCTTGTACATGCATCAGCTTGCTTCCTTGTAGAAAGTCACCTGAACTTGAAAGTCGCCCAATAGTTTTCATTAAGGTGAGTGGAAGTTGCTGCCATCTTTTAGAAACGGTCGCTCTTCTAGGGCTAGGCACTACATCTATATGTGCATAATTCTCGACTTCCAAAAAAAGCTTCATTTTTGTTCGCTACGACGAACGGAATGCTAACTTTCAACTGATAGCTTGCTATCTAATGCCATACGAGATTACTTTATGGGGAAAGGATTAGACGCAGCTGTAGCTTCCTCACTTGAACACCACGAAAGAAGGGACTACCCGACCTATCTCGAATGATTGCTTGCCCTCTGAGGAATTGTACACTCCATCGCGATTGACTGTGAACTTTGCTGCAAACTCTTTGAAAGGGTCTATCTAGAGGAAATATTTGACTTTCAAATGAAACCAACGCTATTTTTAACACTTCACCTTGTCACTGATTTGTCTTAATCGATAAGAACAGGTAAAAAATGTCTTGTCACCATTTTGAAGTCAGTCTAGCGCAATGTTTGGTTGTAATCCAAAGACAGTATTTTGTGTCCAACGGGAAGTAGGAAATCCATAGCCACCTTGAGATATTAGGTTAGATTACACAAATAGCAACACAATATAATAAAGATTATATGGTCTTATGTGGGAACTCATAACTTCCACTACTTTAGCCATTTTGCCAAGTCTGCGTATCAGTGATTGTCGGGGTCGATTAACCGCACAATGCTCTCAGCTGCAAAACCTTTACGACTGGAGTAAACCTTTATGCTCCAAGATGTTGTATTTGGCTGCGTATGTGCTCAAACCAAAAACCATCTTAATCTACATTCATACTTTTGCAGATCACTAAATTTTATTGTCCACTGAAGCAACCATAACTCTGGCGGAAAAGTCTGGTGGGATAATTTCCCAGCATCGTTGAGACCCCGGGGTGACTAAATGGGACTGAAACGTTTGGAAAGGTACTCTGAACTCATTTGCTTGATTGCTTTAGTCCGTCAGGGACACGTCATAGCTTTCGAAAATTCAATTCCATTGTGCGAAGACAGCGCCGTGGTTATCCGGAAACCCGGTGTATGATTATGCGTAGCAACTCTTGTTACTTTAATATTTGTCAGTAGCCAAATGTTTGAAAAGCTTCAATTGAGCCGAGCATTAAGACTGCATGATAGCCATCCCGCATATTCTCAAGTCATCTTCCCAGGTATGCAGTACTGCGGTTATTTGTCCTCTATTTATGTTATCTGACAGAATTATTTCCCAAAACACCGAGTTTCTGTGACCTACTCGGTTCATATAATAGGAAGTACGGAAAGAAAAGGATCACTTTCTGTTGTCTTGAGAAAACGAAGTTCGTCTTAAAACTACGAATATGATGTTAAGAAATCTAATAGGTTTGCTGTGTCAGGCATTTGTTTGCACCAAAGTTGACCGCTGTTTCAGAATCCGCCATTTGTGCTGCAGCCGGATTCTTAACCGACGTGTCCGGTGGAGACATACTTCTGCTCGTTATCGTATCACTATACAAACGTATTAACATTTGAAACCAGTTAGGAGAATGTTTAGCAGATCTTGGCGTATTTGGGTGTCAGATTTCTTGTCGAGATTTCATCTTTGGCAGACATTACAATTATGTACCTGAAGTAGTTCCTAAAGAGCGAATCAAGAGGAAAAATCTCATTGGGAAGCCAATATTCTGATTTCAACTTTAAAAAACCGTGTGTTAGGCCCAACTCCCACAGTGAGGATCAACGTCAAATGACGAAAAGTGTGACTGTGATTTGGGAAATAACATAGCGCGAACATCTTCGCAGTCAGTTATTGCACACGGGTATTGGACCGTGACCAAACGTATTCCGATCAATAACTAACCAGCGACTGTGTAATCTGTAGTGCGTACGGCGCACCAGCATAAGGGTGAGTATTTGGCAGTGATATGTTCTTCTAGGTAGAATAAACGACGAAAAATATCTGTATGATATATTGATGGCTATCATTCATTATTCAGCTGTAACACCCTTCCGGCGCCTAGCTGTTATGCCCCCCGAAGGAAGAACGAGGGCTGGGATACTACCAAGTTGCCCAAACCTGGACAGGGGAAGTCCAGAGGCAGAGGTCAGGTTCGAACCTCTTCCGGTCAGTAAAGTCGTGTTCTAACCACTTGAGCCATCTTGCCCATATTGGGAGCTATGTAACACTAGTTCTACTCCAAGGATTAAACCTTGGGCCTGTCAATTCGGAATACTCTACTGATTTGGAGATCCGTGCATATCTGCGGTTTATGGTAACTTACATGCGTAATCAGCATTAGTAAAGTGAGGTTAACTGATCCTTTCAGTGATTGTCGCGACACAAAAGGCTGAGAATCCAGTCGGTTGTTGCCAGCGCAGACTATCTAAGTGTGTACAGGAATGGAAAATCCTTCAAGGCTGAAGAAAATGCCGCATCAGGATAACAGGTTCCACATAGAAAAAATTTCCCATCTAAACAGATGTTTTCATAGTCCTTGACTTTCTTTATTTCCCACAATAGTAATCACCTTTTCTCTCCTAATTCTAGAGCTAACAAACACACCTAACGTCACGTTGGTATACCGTGTTGATCATCATTTGTACATCAGTGTGCCCGTGCTTGTGCAGTCAACATCCAACAACACTAGACTCAATACCGCATTGGAGTGGCTGCCCAAACTTGGTCCTCTGTCAAGTTCCACTGCTTCCGAGTAGAACGATATGGTTTCACCAACGGCTTTTGGTGGCATTCTGGTTTGATGCAGTGAGGGTCACTGAGGTGGAACAGTGAATCTTTCTCTCATGCCGACGCAAAAAATCTGCCTGTTACATCCTAGAATGTACTGGCACCATCGCATTCCGGTGCCCGTAGATCTCCACAGAGGGGTTCTCATCGTACCCTGACATACCAGATTTCCCCTGCTACCCCAAGACTGCCCCAATTACGCTTATCAGGAGTCTTGTCGGTGATTGAGGAATGGTTGCAGCATAGTCTGTCCTTTTGGCTGTACTTTAACTCACTAACGGAAGCGATCAATTCGGATATGGCTTTCCTGACTGCGGCCATAACCCAGTGGGCCACGAACAATCTTGGCAATTTGCAGATGTGTTGATGTAGTGTAACGAACGTCACAGAGGTGTTCTGTCATGTCTGACTGCTGTTCCGGTGTGGTGCCTAGCGCCGGTGAAAGACTCGCTGATAAAGAACAACAAAAGCTTTACTCCGAACAAGCGACTGTGAGAGTACAACGGCCTCAATCTGTTTTATTGGAGGGACATTGTCGGATCTTGGTTCAACGCTGTCTCGCGCTGTCTGGCTATCACACGCTGCGTATAGAGGAGGCGTTGTCTGTCTGGTCAGCGTCTAGGGACTTGGGGCATTCAGTAGTTATCTTCAGGAATCTGGCCTTCCTGATACCTTCCCCTTTTGGGTGTTCAACGTAAAATTGTCGACACGGATCAAGTTGTAAAGGTTTCATCCTTTTTCTAGCGTAACTGGTACGACGTCTCGGTTGCAGCAATGGACGGTACACGTGAAGCAGTCACTATAGGTGCTGGTCTTGAGAGATCCAAGGTTTCAAGCATCAGACTGGGGACTAGTAACTGTTCCTCCGCTCTTGGGATCGGTCACTTAGTCGGCCGTAGCTGATTGACATGTCGTTTCCGTATCAACGATCCTAGACGCTATAGATCACCTTACCGATCCTTTTGAGGACAACTCCAACAGTCCATTTTCGATCCCTGGACGGTAGTCCCTCACAAGCACACGGTTTCCCTTGTTGGGTCTCCTGCTTCATTTCTAGATAAAAAAGACTCTGTGGTGAGTTGCCTTTTTCTCAACTTCTCTCTGGCACTTCACAGACAGCTCTTTCTTCGCAGGCCTTATTCTGCTGGGCGTTCTGTTCTCTTACTTAATTGGTTGGATTATTAATTTTATTGTCATACGCAAACATTGGAGGGCCATGCTCTCTGCCTCTTTCTAGTACCGATAGCGTTTTTCGAGGCGCAATTTCACCATCATTTCTTTTGATTCATTATGCGGATGGTCTTCGGAACACCTTAACTTCGTAGATAGATTCTTGGCTTCGTTTTTAGTCCACCATTTCCTCGCCTGCAGCGCCAGTCTTTTTGATATATCTTTATCTGCTGTCTCCTCCACCTGTTCTCTCAACTCGTTCAAAGGCGAAAGTCAGGTATTTTGATATCAGTTTTGATGTTCCTGATGTGAAAAAAATGAAAACATCCTTCCAGTGGTGCTTATGAATCTGCTGACTTTAAACGCTTCATATACTTAGGAGCTATCTTCATTTCACATTAATGCGATGGGCTCACCATAAAAAAAGTCTCTTCGAATCTGAAAAGACTCCCATTTCTGTAGGAAATCTACTCCAGTCCTCCAGATTTTTATACAAATTGCAAACACGCACGTATTTTTTGTTAATTTTCGCATTTCTCCTGTCATTTCCCATGACCTGTTTATGAAGGGATTTGGCCTAGCTCAAGTAGACCGAGACTGATCCCGGGAATTGTTCAACCCTCGATTGTTTACCAAACCTATCTGAAAAGATGACTACCGAATCGGTCCCAAATCCTTTACAATTTATTGAAAATCTGAGGATTCATTTTTGAACAATCTTTAGCTTTTGTCGCAAAAACTTAAGTCGCCATATTTAAGGCGGATAGGGAACCAAATTGTGAAGTCTGTTTTAACCAGCTGATTTAATCGGTGATGGAATTCAGTCAAATCATTTTGAAAAGTGGAGAGATGACCAGTTTTCAGGTTCGGAGGCATGGCTGTTTTAGTTTAGGATACTCGTTGAATATTCCTCTTGGTTACAGTAAAGAAATTTTGTTGGTCTGCTTGGGTTTTAGTAAGCCATAAGTGGGAAGGGTGTTGGGGACGTCAGACATCTTGTTGACCGACGCGGCCTCTCTACTTCTTGACTCACTGGAATGTGTCAACCCGCCAGATCTGCATGGGCTCTGCTGACCACATTTTCCGAACTCAGTGGACAGCATTATGAACAATTTAGAGGGGTACCAGTGGGATCCCCAATTTCAGAATTTACCACAGAACTCACAAAACAGTAGCTGAAATGGATTGTAATGTCAGACATGGATCTGCTAAGTTGATGAACCAGTTATCATCACCGAATGGAGTGAACTACAACTAACAAGCTACTTATTAAATGACATTTTCGACAACATACTACTCACAATAGAAGTGATGGAAAATTAGTATTCTTGGATTTCCTTATAAACCTTTGCTAAACGGTCGGCTACAGACCATATCTTCAGTTACCACGGTAATCTCCAAAACTGCCACACACGAAGCTGCATCCGGACACCTTTTAAATGAATCGAAACGCATTGCAACACAACGGAGGCTGAGATTGAAAAAGGATATCTAAGAAAATTCATTTGGCGAACTCTTGGGAAAAACAACTCAACTAACTGAACACCGCAAGAAGAGTGCAAACGAATAACCATTTCGAACCTTTCCGAGCCTGCAAGACTACGCGATAAGAAGATAGAGGACTCGGGACACGGCCGTATTGTCAGGACAAAACATACAGAACATCTGTGTAAATATATAGGATGACTAAAAGGCCAAATATGGTCGTTCACTTGTTCGCTCTGTACAGCCAATGGTGGTGTTCCGGTCGTGAACACTTTCAGCCCCACTCCACTGGTCTTATGTTGCTAAGCCGTGTTTCGTGGGCTCCGCCAACGTGCCTGCTTTCCAAAACGTGTCGTACTAATGGTGACCTTGGAGATGCGTCACTCTCTGCACATGTACTTTTTCCATGTCTCGGCACGTCCTGACGGAAATGACTGCCTTGACAGCATAACAAGACGGTAGCCTAAAAAACAGTGAACACAGTGCGGAAAACATTGTCGAAACCTAATGGAAAATTGGACACAGTGACGAGGACCAACGCCATATACAGGAGACAATGTAAAGATTGTGACAAATACTAGGTGGGACGGACAAAAAGGAAGCTTCGTACCAGGTTACGTGAACGCAAATTACTGTCAAAGACACTACCATTATTTACTCGCCTATCCTGCACAGAGATCAGGATGGGTGTGCATTCGACTGGAATTAAGTCCATATGCTAGCCCAAGCATAAACAGAAAAGAAAGGTGACTTCATGGAACCGTGATATTATACCGGAATAGCCACCATGCTTACTGGAACGAACAGTCAACCAAGGAATTGAAGAACTAGGGTGAACAAGAGATGAAAAATCCCCAGGCACAGAAAGGCACGAACGACCAACTAAAGGTAAGAAACTCCCCTAGCACGAGAAAAAAACTATAACCACAAGCGCAGCTATCCAAGTGCGGTAGGAATCCAGAATGAGCCGGTCAAGTCGAAGAAAATGAGTTACTAAAAACAGAATCCGCCCTAAGAACCAATCAAATGAGGGGAGGGCAGACCACGACTCACCAGAGATTGGAAACCGGTCAATCAGACAGGGAACAAAAGTTCAGACGAAAACTGCTCAACATACCAATCGAATTTCAAAAAAATACGCTGAAATATGCAACACAACTCGGAACGGATCAATAGGACTCTGGAGAATTTATATTGTCGTCGGCTACTCACTGCAACGGATATAAGCTATTTTTTGACAACCTTATAAACTCAAGCAGGTAAGAAGGATTTACTCACCCGACCGGCTACTGAAGAACGTTTGTAAGCTAATTACCAAGCTCCGCGAACAGATCAACGGCTGTTTGATCAACTCCAAGTAAATGCAAACAGTCTACAAATATTCTGAAACAGGTTCTCATATGGTGTTCTGTATGCAGAGTCCCTAGTCCTATCAACCGAAGGGCGATTCTTCAACTTCACCAGAATTGAGCGTAAAGTTTTCACCTTCTTGGAAATTTGTGGATCTGTTTGTCGAAAGGATAATCTGAGTGACAGCGCAGCTTGCCTCCAAAAAGTGCTTCTCCTCTGCTCAGATTGTTTTTCAGGCATTTGCCAAGAGTACTGCGATAGCCGAGTAAGAATGTTACAGTTGACCTTTCAGCTTCTTTTCATTCTGGGTGGTGTCAGCAAAATCTCCCACCCCATGATTTGACTGGGGGTGACACAGATGAGAACAAACATAATGAGTCATCGAGAGCAAAAATATTCAGAATTGGTAGACAAATTGTGTTCTGTTATCGGATGCTAATGGATTTGGATAGTCAGACTGATTAAACAGACCTCCGCGGGTGTGTTTTGATACGCCGAGATTGGCAGTTAAGAGGAAAACAACCAACCACTCCGAAAACGCATCGACAACGATAAAATAATGGGCACTATTGACTGGACCCCGCAAAGTCAGCAGATTGCAGCCAGTAAACATAGCTAAATGCAATTGTTTCCACCTGGCTAAAGCCTGGGAGTCCGGCGTGAAACAGAAAAAAGCGAGTACAATTAGTGTGTATGTAAAAATTAGACGTGTCCATCACCGACGGGGAATTTCGACGCCGAACCAGCTGGTGTAAGTCTCTTTTCAAGAGTTACGCAGGATGGGATCTTTATAAATACACGTCGGCTTCTAATAACAAGGTATCAGGAAGGTCAGTTTCCCAAAAGTTAGCCCCCAGAATGTCCGAAACTTACCGGAAACCGCCAATTCAGACTAAATCACTTCAGGAATTCCGCGGAGTCTACGGACCGGAAACGTCTGTTAATGACTAGACACTCAGGCGTCCAGTCAGCGACAACAGACAAAACTTGAATGTCCAAGCTCTAGAAACGATCTTAACCAATTACTAATTCGCAACCTCAAGGATTCAAGGTTAAAATTGAGTTTTTAAATACCGCGACGCCTCCTGAAATTATGCACTCGTTTGTCCGACGCAAACCTGTGGTGTTCTTGCTGGGAGAGTCTGTCCCTCAATAGGGTTCGGAAGCGGAGGTTACAGTCCGTTACAGTGCAGCGTCTCTGGCAGTAGCGATTGATAATCAGTGATGGCGTCTGGTATGGCCAAAACGTTGTCCCTATGTTGCCTTCGAGAGCGATGGGAGCAACAACGGTATCTTCGGGTGGCTTATGTAAGTTGACTGGTCTGGGAAGAACATCAGCTTGCCCAAGCTTGGATGCATGACGATACCGGATAATGAAACCATAATCAGGCATATACAATCAGTGTTCTATTGGTTTAACTCACAACCATACTGATCAAAAGTAAAGCCCAGATATTTCATGGAAATAAAAAACTGACATTAATTGAATTTAGAATGAAGACCATACGCTGAAGAGCACCACCGAGCCTTTCTCTCTTTCGTGTAGTTCATTAAATGTTGGTGGTTGCGAGATTTTTTAGAATACATACTCACTTGATCTCGTTTGAATATTCGTCCTCCTGTCCTAACGCAATTATTCTGGTGAGTTCACACTAAAAGGGCGTGAAGCACTGGACTCGAGTTACGCTCTTATTAGAGCTCATCAGCAGTGCACATCCAATGCCCGTTCCGGGATTTGACATGCGAGGCGAGCGTCTTACCACTGCTCCACTAGCGCACCTAGGACTCATTAGATGTGCCTTCCACTAAAAACATCTACGTCTGCAGATGAGCCTTTTAATATTGCATCCAAATTTTTTTGAAAGTCTGATGGCATAGTTGTGACCCCAAACGTCACTCTGCTGAAAATCTAAACTCGGATTCTCCACCAATCAATCTTGATTTTGTGAATGGCCTCTGTGGAGCAAAGAATATTGGTCGTCAACCGTATATCGCCCTAGCCTCAAGAAGTGTGCAGTTCTGAGCTCTGGAGTTAGTTTAGCCGTGATAGATAGATATTCGGGTAAGGTTTAGATTTGCATGACGGCTAACAATCCCAGGAGTTCTGACAAGGCATCGCACGTTCCCCCTATCAGCTGGAAACTGGTCCGGGTCTTGCAACCCGGACCTCGCCTCGCCTTTGGTTATTCCATGGTATTCGGTGTCACTCATTAATAACGCTTGCGTGTCTATTCTAAGGCAGTAACCAGAAGGGTTGACACACCAAAAGTGAATATCCTCTCCAGGGAATAGGGCAAGAACGGCTGCGATCAGCTGACCGGAACTCCTTGTTTTTCTATTCAGAGCTCAGGATGGAGGGCACCGTTTTGATATGTCTTTATCGGACTCTGATATGCCTATAGAAAATGACAAAGTCTACAAGATGTGAAATAATTTCATTCGGAATAGAATTCGCAGTTGTTTAAAAACTAGCACCGATTACGAGGTCCACATGGTCTTACCAGTTGATCAAGCGGCTACATGAGCGTTAACGCCTGTACGAATGGTGTTTGACTATACATTTCAGGGTCGAGAATCCCTCTACCAATAGGCTTGTGCAGCAAGCAGAATTTTCGTTCTGATGGATATTTTGCAGATAAATGCAGAAGCTGTCTTGGTATTCACGTAGTGTCCCGAGTTCGGTATGATGTCACAAACCTTACACGTAGACTGAAGGGCTACGGGCTTCAGACTGAAGGACTGAAGAGATAGGGCGATATGCGATGAAAATCTTTCTGTAGCTAGATTTTTTACACTTCGCATTACCTACTAAACTGCATTATTAAGATCCTCTCACTACTCAGTGAAGGGAACCAACAAATTACCGAATTTCAGCCAAAAAGATTTTTCCGTCTCGACTATTTTAGTGAGAATTAACAGTTATGCTTCGAAGCTGGCAGATCGGATCTGAGCTATCTCTAGTGAGCTTGAAATTCTCTGTCCCAAAATATATAATATTTGTCATAGTTTCCACAAAACATCAGAGTTTATTGCTAACGTATTCTGCAGTTCAACTGACCGTCAATCCCTAACTGCAGTCGGCAGGCTTATTTGTAATTGGGAACACTTGTGGACCGGATGAAAGATATTCTTACTTCCAGTTCGATGGACAAAGTCGGCTGTCGGTTGTCGCCTCCCGGCTGAAGTACACCTCACCGATCGCTATCGCCTCAGTTTCGTCAAGCCAGACTATCGACCCTCTTCGGTCAGTTGGCACACTAGAGTAGGTTGTCTGTCTGTCTCACTGATGTGCGGTTGTGCAGGCCGTTTCGGATCAGCTGGTCGAGCTGCACCAGTGCACGGCTGTACCCGCCAGCCTACTTGCCCCAGGAGAGATAAACATCAATGGCTCCCGATGCAATGGCGCGTGTGTGCACAGAGGGGGGACTCAATGCGCGGATTGGAGGGCCGAAAAACTGCGCTGAACACGACATCAAACATGCACCTATCGGGACGGTAGCGATGTACATGTTGTGCCTGCTTGAACCAGTCCACTGGGTCGGAAGGAACATAGACAGCGGTGCGCCATTGACGTGAATTGGTTGGTTGAGGTGAGTCAAACGTTCTCAAACAAGCTGCCAGAAAAAGGTGCAACCTGATAGATAGACATGTGAGTGTAGTTGTCTGTGCCAATTTTGCAACCTCCGAACTGTGTGAAAAGTATTCCGGTGTCTAATATTACAACATTTCTTCAGCCACCGGTGTTTATATCACCTGGTTTTGTTCTGTTACTCGTAGCAGGTAGTGCCGGAGTAACCTAACTTACTGTAAATCATTGTTTTCTGTATTGAAATCCTACCGTTAGCCATATCAATGCAGTTAACCTGGCGGTAACCTTTTAATCACAGCTTTCCCATGGGTGCTCTTGAGGTGATCGTCAACGGTACAGGGTAAGAATTTTTCATCTTTTCGAAGGGAACCAGTCACAAGGTTGCTGAAATCTCTTTGACAGCCCATGACCGGTCTCACGGGGCTCATCATCCACCAGTTCCCGTAAACCTTACATTCTACTTGAACCCAAATCTGTGAAATACGCTCATTTGCGCAAATTCATTTGGAAGATAGCATAGACGAGAGGTTCAACTGAATCTCCTGTTAAAGCCAAATTAATGTGCGAATAAGTGCATTTCACTGAGAATATCTTTTACATAACGCTGCTGTATGCTTTCCTTCATCCTATTAAATTTCGTTTTCCGATAGAGAGTAATCAATAGTAATCAATAGTAATCAATGTCTCATATGAAGCCTGATCATAGCCCTGGAACTGTCCGATAGCTACTCTTGAAAGAAGTTGGCCATCTCCTGTCCGTTGCTGACAGCTGTGGCTTTTTCGGGCCCACCATTTAAATTTGAATGTCTTCCAACGTAAATGGTTTTTGCACTAACGGTGTATGTAACTAACGTACTAATTTGGTTAAGCTTAACATATTTTGACGGTAATGCGAGAAAGGCACCTGCCCGTTGGAACTGTCGTGGGGGTGGGATTGCCCGTAGGTAGTATCTGGCACATCTATTCGGGATGAGCTGGTGGGTACTGTCTCTACAAATCAATCATAAAATCGATGCTGGTCAATCTTCCGGTTGTTTGTCTGGGCTAGCCCTTGATCCTTGAGAGGTACAAGGCTGCGGCCTGGTAAAAATCTACTCAGCCAACTTCGGTGAGCGAACAACATGCTGTAACAGGGTCTTACTTGGAAAGGTGGGTGACTAGCTTTCATTCGAGAGTGTTCGCCGGCGTGCAAGTGTCTCTACACAACACATAGCATAATTCCACATGTCATTCCGAATTTGAGTGAACAGTTCTTCAGTCAACTGGTAATGCAGTATTGAGCTTTGTGGAATGCTGATTAATTGCAAGTGGATTGAGGCCCAAAGCTATGCCTTAAAACAACTCCAGGAGATCTGGGTACAATTGTATTGTCAGTGTGGTGGGTGTGTTGTTGCCACCAACATGACATGTTTCAAGATGATCACAGATAGATGTCGTCTGAGAGGTGTTTACCGGGAAAAATGATTTACTGTCCTCAGCTCCCCTTCTTTTGGTGCGTGGGGTTGTTAAACCTAACAGGAAAGTGCCAAGAACGCTTACTGCTTTCCACGCCTTACGTAAGTGAGTTCTCAAACTGCGGTCGAATGAGGATACTGAAACGTGGTGCATTTGTAGTTGTCTGGGGCACAGTTTAATGGCTGATTCAGTGTGATGTATATATCACTAGTGGGGAAGACTTTAAGGGTGAAAAAATCTATTCATCCTCAATTGAGGAACACCTCCTATGACAGATTTAGCGGGATTCAGTTGAGTTTCCAGTCGAAACCTAATTAGTGTGAAAATGAGTGCATATCGCGAAATGCTTGGAATTTAGGTCCAAGCAGAACATAAGGCTGACGAAAACTCGGGGGGAGGGGGAGCGAGCCTATCTGATGAGTGAAACCGGTTGTGAGCAGTTGAGCGGTTTTCAGCCACCATACGAGTAGTAAGTTGTTCGGGGTGGATTTCACCGAAAACCGAGACAAGTTTATTTACGAATTTAGCGTTCATACATCGGCACCAAGTCGTTTGGGGATCATATTCCGATGATGTCACCATACCCACCGACTAAACCTGACACAATTTCATCACATAGTTTGTCAACTCGTGAGCAGGCTTATCTGCATGATTCTGGCTCGAGAGCACCAGGGGGCAAACAGAATGGGGCAACTCAAACGCAGGTTGTCCTGTTAAGAGATTTCATCGAGAAATATCCTTTTGACTAACGCCAGATTACTGGAAGCATATAGGTTAGGAATGACCAGTACTTCTGCCAAGGCGCAAAAATGGGTAGTACTTCTTGGGTGTCACGCAAGTGAGAAACCGCCTATTTCCAACAAGACAGAAAATGAGCGTCGTTGATAAACTGGTTGTCACACGTGACCAAAATGAGGAAAGCTATAATGCAAATATTGCCTATAGTAGGCCTTGGATGTCCTCAAATTGCCATATTACTGGTGGATTGCTTTTAGTGGAGTGGACAGCGAGCACCGAAACATTCAGTGCATTTGAATAGTATCTCATTATTACGTAGAGGATTTCTTGATGATATTTGTGAGCATAAATAAAGCTTGAAACTGATTATACCGAGTTCCGAACTTTTTAAGTAGTTTCGGGAGAAATGAGTGACGGATATCTCCTTTCTTGGAGTAGATTAAGGAAAACGCTACAGTAAAAGAAACCGCTGTGTGGAGCTTTGAGTTCCCGAAATGTCTTGCCTACTTTGCAGTGCTCTGTACACCTTGTGACACTGAAATTTTTCTGCCTTGAAGGTGCCACTTAGGTTGGGTCTTATTTAAACGGCATGTTCTGAGAAAAGAGTTAGTCTTTCATCAGCAAAAAACCAGAGCTGTATTTAGTATCGTTTCAGTGCCAAATTATTTGAAATGGAACATAGTTGAGCTCACTATGATACCCGGACCATGTGGGCCCAAACCGTCCAATCGAACAGTAAGACCCGATGAAACAGAGAATGCTTTCGAATGACTCAGTCCTCACTATTGAATTTGTATCAACATAATCATCCGAGGTATCTCAGTGAATATTTTTACATTCCAGTCTGACTGCTTTGACGATATGAGAAGCATATGATTATACATTATAGGTGTAGCAAGCCCGGAGATTCATACCAGTTGTTCCAACCTTTGAAGATCATCGCAGGTCGCATTTTCCACACTTTCAAATGAGTACACATGTACTTGAGCTCTGTTGAACCTACGGGTGAGCAAATCAGATAACCTAAGGGGTGACTGCTCCTACTAGTTGTTTGAGCTTGGACGCTCAAGCGAGCAGACGATGCATGAGCGGACGACTCACGAGCTAACTGGCTGTGCGAAAACAGTCGATCGATATTTAGGAGTAGTTCTGTGCTTTTTTCGTGGATGAGCCAGCTGGATCAGCTAATGCTGCGGTATGCAGACGCAACATTCCGAATTCCTTGAGCCATTGATGCCAGGAACTGGAAGGAAAGCAGCTCCACTAAATGATAGGATTCAAGCTTTCAGCGAAATGCAGCAAAGCCTTAATGACAGCCTTCAGTAAATTTGAAAATCAACTGGGTTTACATGACAGAATCTACTGAATCTATCGTTTATGATATTTCCAACTGAATGTGCTGCACAAAGGCCGTCTCATATCCCAGTTGGTACAATAATCGAAATCCCGCAGTATATTTTCATTAAGTATGCTACTCACAAGGTTGCTGAAAACTCTCCCCTCTTGGGGCTCATTGGGTAGGAACAGTCCAGAAGTTTCCGTCAACCTAATGTTCTACCTGTACACAAATTGGACAGATCTCGACAAATACACTCATTTGCATGTCAACTGGGTTTTCACGGGAGACTGTACTGAATCTCTCGTTCATGGTGTTCTTCAACCAAATGTATGCTAATGCTGCTGCATGCAGACCCAACATCCCGAATTCCTACAGCCACCGATGTTAGGATGTGAAAGGAAGGCAGCTCCACAGAGGTATGAGATTCAAGGTCTTCAGCAGAATGCAGCTACGCACCAACGACATCTCTCAAGAAACTGCAAAACATGTGCGATACTAAGTATCCCAACTCTCCGAAGCCATAATATTATAGCCCTCTAATAGTTTAGTCTTCGTGTGACAGTATTGCTGGAAAGAGGATGTGCAATGGCATGGTTTCGTGGAAATTTTCAAAGGGAATATATAGACACCGTGTTTAGTTCGTTAGTGAGGGGGACAATATGTTTACCTAAGAGTTATATCTGTCTATCTTGCTTCTCTAAATGAAGTGTTTCATATCTGATAATGTCCCAATTTTGAGGATGCTCCGACACCCAAACTTTCATAGGCCCAGATCGGTTTCAGTTTTCATGAGGTTTTTTCTATTTTACTGATGGATGCCCTTTCCAAAATTTGTTTGCACAAATATCACAAAACTATTCCCTGATGTCAAATCCTTCATTACGGTGCCAGGCTGTGGTGAAATATTTTACAACCTCAAGCGGGTTCGGAATTCCTTACTTCAGATTTGCCACTGACATCCACAATCTCTAATCGCAACGTATCGAACAATCCGATTGTTCTTCTGCTTTCAGCTAGGTAGAATTAAAGAAAATACTATAGATCTTCATTATAGTATGTTCATTTTCCACATAGTGGCCATCCTTCTGGAACGCTACGTCTTTTAGTCCAAGTGACGTTCACTAATGGAACACATGGTTCCTGCTAAATCTTGAATCATAAGCTTGTTTTGCCTGCACATTGTCGATTCACTGAACCACAATGGGCTGACTGACTCTGGCAAGCTGCAAACGTGTTTGCACTGGTCAGTTCAAACCTATACCCCAAGGCATTGCAGCTTCACTAAGAGCGCCGCATTGTCTTAGATCCCTAAGCTTCGGCCCTACGGAGCTTTACAAAACATTAGTTATCAATAGATTTTTCTAGTGCTACGCTCCGGTCGAAGGACCTCAAAGAATTATATCATGTATAACCGACCCACTTCATGGCAAAAGCGTTCTATATAGGTTAGTTTGTGGGCAGCCAAGTAACTTGTTTGCTGGGTGTGTTTGGCCATTCAATTAATTAGGCTGAACAACAATACAGCACAGCCACCGACCCATCGCTACGCTCCACTGCGCTCCCTAAGAACGCCCTGATGATGTCACCTTGACTAGTGATGAAACATTTGCAATCAAATTGCCCAGCTCACCGAACAAACCAACGACCATCTATACTACCTGAGCTACCAACATTATCGCCTATAACAAACAAACATTATTTGTTCTAGCGGAATACATTCTTTGCAAACTAATTTGGTTTTGCTAGAGACTCACCTGAAACCCAGCTGAATCTCTCGGTTTTGATGTTTTCAGGTCATGGGCTGTCGGGGAGTTTTAAGCAACCTTATGGGTAATGCATCACAAAAGTATATATGTATCGCGATATCTCGAATATCGTAGCGACTGAAACATGAGGCGGCCTGGTGCAGCACATTCAGTTGCCTGGAAACATCATAAACGAGAGATTCAGCTGGGTTCCAGGTGAGTCTCTCGCACAACCAAATTAGTTCGCAAATGAGTGTATTTCGCTCATTTCGCGTCATTTGGTTTCAAGTAGAACATAAGATTGGCGGAAACTCGGGGACTGCGCCTACCTGATGAGCCCCAAGAAGGGCGAAACCGGTCGCGGGCTGTCGAGGAGTTTTCAGCAACCTTATTAGTAGTGCACCAAAAAAAGTATATATTGTTTGTTCTAAACTTCTGGTTATTAGACAAAATATTACTGGGAGTCAAAGGTCATATACTGATTACGTTATCACCTGAGTCCGATACTAGAGACAGAGCATTTGAAGCTCGATCAGTCAATATTATTCTTCCCCGAGTCCCAGGGCTGGAATTAACGAATATGAAACGGAACAATATCAGCTATGACGATTCTCGGTTATGAAAATGGCAGAAGTGTCTAAAACTTTAAAGGCGGGATAAGTCAAGTTCGATGAAAATGGAATGCATAGGTCCTAGCGAAATACACCCAACTACAAACCAATTTGGTTTTCACAGGAGACTCACCTGAATACCAGCTGAATCTCTCGTTCATGATGTTCTTCACCTGAAGACCAGACTGGTATGTGAATGAGTGTAGTTCACTCATTGCGTGGAATTCGGGTTCCGCTAGAACAGAATGTTTATGGAAACTCGGGAACTGTGCCTATCTGACGAGATCAAGAAGGGCGAAGCCACTTATTGGCTGTCAAACAGTTTTCCACAATATTGAGTAATATGTTACGTCTATGCATGTATCCTGTTTGTGAGGTCTGTGGTAATCCACACCGCTTACGATGTGCTGCATCCACACCTCGTAGATATTGATAATGTTGACCTAGCATGACTGACTGATCAGGTTCCCGCCCTTCTGTCCGACCATATCAGTTTAATCAAGAAAGCAACCACCCATATAAATTCGGTTCCATACGTAACTAAACAAAATGGCTACCTTATACACCGTAAAAAATACTGCATAAGAAAAACTTTTTCTGCGTTATTCTGTGGACCGCAACAGTGCATAGTTTTCTAATCCATTTTACAACGCAATAGTTGAAAGTCGGCAAATCAGAGTTCAGTTTCGTTCCGCAGATGAACGAAACAAATAGTCTACCTTGAATTGAACGTGCACAGACTACGGTATGTACAGTGATACAAAAGCGAACTCGTGTCTACCTGACTACGCCAGATTCTTACGTGAATCTATGTGACCAAACACAAAAGCTCAGAGACCATTTGGACTGATACAATGCTAATTAGGGGACGGGATAACCGTCAAGCGGAAATTTGCCCGTGAGAATAGGATAAAGAACGTTGTCTAGACTCTTCGACAGCCCACAACTGGTTTCGCCCTTCTTGGAGTTCGCCAGGTAGGTACAGTCCAGATTTTCCGCCAACCTTGTTTTCTAATTAAATTCCAACCGGAGCCACTTGGACCACCACAAACGAGAAATTCAGCTGGATCCAGTTGAGTCACCGATCAAGGTTTAAGAATGCTTCCACTCATCATCATTTGCCCCGTGAATAGTTCCCAGCTCATCAAACAAACCCAAACAGATTGCCTAAGAAATGGTGGACTGTTGTGCTTTGGGTGCCAGATGGATTGTTCCTATACCGGAGCCCCGAAGATGAATCTTTTGCCAAGTTAAGTGCATTCCCGCTAGAAAAAAAACTGAAAAGTAAAGATCAACCATTATTGTGGGCGCCCCAAAAAACGTGCATATGTTAACGGCTGGTCATGTATCCAACAGTGTTTAATGTTTTGGAAAGCAAATGTGTTATTCAGGAACTTATTTCTTTGGCATCAGAGCACGTAAATTAGGAATTTAGAAACAAATCACCATTTGGGGCACTACAGATCGGTCTGATAACTCAAGGGTCCGTTGAAAAGACATACCGCAAATTTTGTCGGTACCTAGATACAATCTGCAACACTTCACTTGAAATAAAGTAATAACTGTTACTTGGTTCTCTTTCTCCACTCGAGTTATTAGCTTATTTTTGAGCCAGCAGTTTCACGCCAAACTGGGCGTTCCGTGGCAGTGAATCCATTGATTGGATGTTTATGTTCAAATCCATGACATGCACGCCTTCATTTCAAAATGAACCTACGGCCCCCACCTCGGTTACCATGGTAGTCAACACCGCAACTCTCTGAATTTAGACGACAAAGCTAAAAGTGAGGCCAGCGTATTTTGACTGCAGACGTGTTGTGACGACTACGGTTGACTCATCCGGCTGCCGTCGCCATGGCAGCTGGTTTTGGTCGACTGGTAGCTACGATACAATGTGGCAACTGAAGGCGGTAGCGACGATGACAATCCTTGTGGTCGGCCTGTCGTTGATACCTCAGCTTTAAGTTGCCTGCCAATCTCATCCGATCTGTCTAGCCACCGCTCTGAAAGAAGAAATCGGCGAACCAACTTTTGAAGTCAAAACAAACGCACAAATCATTCAGCAGACGGATTTCGATTTTCAGCGACACCCTTCTTCAGTGGTGATTAGGTTGTGCACATCTGAATCAGTCTGTGCCGCAAGGGGCTACCCTGGACACAAAGTTGAACGCTTTTTCTTAGCATTATTTGTATTTCTCCAATCCGTCCACAGTTGCTTCCGACAATCTGACTCCCAGAGAATGGGCATACTGTTTGGTCTAAGTGATCATCGATCACGGGGCAACTCTCTCGAGATCCGATCAGGAGTCATTTAACTGAATTTCCCCTCTTGGAACACTGTCATGGTTAGGTTGGGTGACGAAAAGGCAGTTGTTAGCCTCAATGATCTACTGTGATTCCCAAACCTTTTGTTTTTAATTCTGCAATGAGGACAGACCCAGCGAAGAAACAGAGCGTAGTTTGTCTACATGGCATCTTCCGGAAACGCAGTTATGGGCGGCAACCACTTTGGCTCCCCATGAGTCATATCCAGCTCATTGGGCGTGTCGCATACGACGGCAGGTCGATCACAGTTGTCACCTATGTTTGAGCGTTTTGCCTGATCTGGTTGGCTTGTCTACATACCGATGAATTTTTCACGAGGTCTTTCTTCCTAGTCAATTGAATGGTGAACGGGTAGTGCTCGTGGTCGGAAAACACATTCAAAGGTTAATGAAAGTGAACTGGAGGAAATCAACCACAGAAGGGAAAACAGAACAACAGTTATGATAAAAATATAGGATTATCCCTTGTTAGTCTTCTGACAAAAGCCATTAACATCAGTTTCTCCAGCCGTTTCGCCTTAAGACCCCGATTCACTTTGAAGTAGTGTCGATACAATAGATCGACGCTTCATTATTGCCCAGGCACTGTGGCGAGAACTTCATTTTTTTACTAGCCGTTTTGGAGTGATCTGAACCACAGTGTAGTTGTACATCTAAGATTGACGGCTAGAAAATAAGACAGACAAATACTGTAGCTTTTGGGTGTATACTGAATATGTTTCATTCTTCACTTCCGCAAGATTAGTTGTGCTAACGTAAACCCTCTAGATAGGAGTAGAATCATTTTTAAGTTACTGGTATTGTCCAGAGCCACGCCAGTAGGTTCTGTGCGTACGACTGACTAAGGATCCCTACGAACTTGGGCACTCGTCTCCGCGGCAGTCGCTGAATTCTGGGCTACATTTAAGTCAGTTTTGTTTTGCTTGTAGTGTACATTTAGTGTGAGAGACAAGGACATTTTTGTTAGAATCCCGAAAGTACTTGACGAAGAAACTCAACAGTCGGTTCTTCCGAAGGAACTTGCTTGAGTTTATCGATATTGGTTGGAGTGAGCGAATGTGGACAAAAACAATCCACAACTTCACGTTTAACAAAAAATACTTCGATTCATACGAAGGAAGTATTCCTCATTAAATTGGATGGAGTGTCTTGGCCAGAGAATAAACGTCAGACTAGATGAAGTGAATTCATTACATGTGACCTCTGTGCAAGTAAGCTGGTTTAATGGCGATGTCGCTGCGATTTTCTCGTCATTGCATTGCAGATGAAGTCAAGTTTGATAACTTGATAACTCGCAGACTCTTCACGAGAATGCTCTTTTCTGAGCTTTTTATTACTACAGTGAATGGCGCGATGTATCAACGAAGGGAATTCCAAATTAAATACACACCAGAAACAAGACATCGTTGTCGCTTATGGAGCACCCAAATGACTTCGATGTTGTGGATCTGAAATAACTTAATCGATGGCTTAGATAGCGGGATATTCGTCAGGTAGGCTTGACATAGGCTGGATTCTATCCGGAAGGTCAGATTCCAGAAATAAACCATTGAATGCCCGAAATCCACTGAGACTCTAAGCTCCGCTAGGTGCTGACCAGACAGACAACGCCCCCTCAGTCTGCAGCGCTTCACAGCCCTGTATCCAACCCAGACAGCGCGAGTCAGCGTTGATCAAGGTCAGACAACGCCCCCGCAATATGCAGCACGTCACAGCCCCGTACCAGAGCCAGACCGTGTGCGTCAGCGTTGGACTAAGTTCAGACAGTGTCCTTCCAATAAATAGCTTGAGGCCGTTGTACTTTTGCACTCGCACAAAATCACGCTCTCGCACTCGATTGTTCGGAATATGGTGGTTTTTTCTTGTTTTTTTTCGGCAATAGGCACTGGAGCGGGTCAGCAGACAGACGCAACAGATTGACGAATCAGCAGATATGATAGACTCTCATCCGGGGCATCTGTCTTTTGGTTAGTGTTGGACGAGCCGAGTTCGTATCCTCAGTAAAGACCAAGCCATTCCAAGGAGATAATACTCGGTAGTGTGTTTCATAACCAAGGGACCTGCAGCCTAGATAATATCGTCCAAATAAATAGTTGAATCGTCCCAGCGTGGTGTAAGCATCACCCCTGACAAATGAAAAAACGTTCATAGTGTGACTAATGCAGTTGTTGCTTAGTGTTAATACAGTATTAACAATGCGCCGACACTGATATCACAGGGCGCAGGTGAGGTGAGAGTGTCTGTTGCTATAGTACCGCCTAGCGTACGAATGAAATTTATGCAGCGAGGGTAATTCCATCTCAGCCATAAATCTATCCAGAACTTTTATTCGCATTGCAGATGTCATACTACAGCTGTTTTTAGTGCCTCCACTGTGACGACCCTACCTCTCTGCGACCGAACAACTCTGCGCATCAGACGTAATCGATAAACTATCCATACCTTCCCAAGTACGATCATCACTAAATCACGATCGAATTTGCCTGCCTTCTCCCCTGGAAAGTCGCAATAGGGAGGTATTGAGCACAATCAATGCAGCGCTGTAACATTGCCTGTTCGATCCGGCTTACAGAAGTATTCTTACGAATACGATTTCCAGAAAATCGACTGTGAAATCCACTTCTTTTTTTGACTTACTGGTAGCCACGTTATACCGACAATGATTTAGATATATGATTTATTTGGCTCGCATGCTGGTATTTTAACGGAAGACTTTTTCTCACGTGCCTGTTCGTTGGTTTAAGAAAAGGGGTAGAGAAATTACAAATTCCGATGTACAAAGTTCTTATGCACTGTTATTAGTGCCACTGCGCACGCAACCACTTCATGAGAAGTACCAAATAGTCGATTAATCAAACACGGAGAACAAATTAAGCGTTTCAGACAGTCCCGTCAGGCAAACCGTTTGGACGGGAAAGTTCCATCCGGTCTCATTAATTTTCTTGTTTGTCGATCGAAACATCAAGCATGTACGTGTAACCATAGACACTAGGGACCAGTGAGAAGCACTAAATGAACTGGTTCTTTTCTCGCACAGAAATTATGGTGCGTGCCGTTACAAACTCCAAATTACTCTAAACTCCAATTGCCTGTTTTTTTTATTGTCACGTTCACCCTTTAATCACGGATGTACAAAATTAGTTTTGAGGTTCCCAATACCAAACCTTGATTCACGTGGAGGTTTAATGCGAAATGCCACAATACTATTTACACAAAGGTAAGCAGTTGAGGTTCCCAATACCAAACTTTGATTCACGTGGAGGTTTAATGATTCTGAATACCAAAAGGAAGAATTTCGGTGCGAAAGGCCACAATACTATTTACACAAAGGTAAGCAAAATGACCACAAACCTCAATTGCCCACTTTCGTGGCTTTAGCGTGAGTGCAAGTCCATCACTGACTGGCACAGCGCAGTGTCAAGGTCCGCAAACCGGACAACGGCGAGCGGACTTTTGACTCGGTAACGTAGCTTGCAGTCGTCCTTTGCGAGGCTAGTCTCGCAATTCTGATTGGCGGTGAGGTCACACGCATTTCACGACAGAGCAAGGTAGAGCAGTCCCAGAAGACGGGCACAAACATCCATGATAAGTGGGTCAGTGACAGATATCCTGGTACATCAGCGTCTGAGGTGGCGGTCTTTGCGGTAAGGTAGACGGTGGGTACGCAGGAGCAAAGCATATGGCGGTCAAAAGGGGAGTAAGTAAATGAATGGGAGAGTTATTATCAAGAAGGGCGGATTGCTGAAAGTAACTACTGAATACCCGAAATCTACTGAGACCCTCAGCTCCGCTAGATGCTGACCGGACAGAAAATGCCCTCCTCAATATGCAGCGCGTCACAGCCTGTACCAAAGCCAGACAGCGTGAGTCAGCACTGGATCAAGGTCAATAAAATGGCTTGAGGTCGTTGTATTTTCGCACTCACGCTATTGTACTCACTTGTTCCGAATAAAGCTGTCGTGTTCCTTTCATTGAGCCTTTTTCCGTCAGTGGGCACTGGAGCGGTGTCAGCAGATTGGCGACGCTCGAACCCACGGAACCATGACAATAACCGTTGAAGCTTTGAAAGGAAATTTGCTGCGACAAAATCGGTTTGAAGCGGCGCGATTACGTTTGGTGGAAACCTTGACGCAGAGATTTACAATTCAACCACCAAATCCCGCTCCAGTTACAAATTCAGTCGACTCGATTGCCAGCAGAATCACGGGATTCTATTATAACCCTGATGCCGAACTAACCTTCGATTCATGGCTCAGACGTTATGAAGATATTTTCAAAGTCGAATTGAAGCACAAAGATGATCCCTGGAGGGTACGCTCAGAAAGCTTGGCAAGACGGAAAACACACAGTGTTCCAGCTTCATCCTGCCAAAGAACTCGCGAGATTTAACTTTTGACAAAGCCGTACGGCAACTCTCAACAATCTCCAGTGAGCGCTCCTCTTTGTTTATTATCCGCTATCAATATATGAAACCTGCGAAAAAGGAATCCGAAGACTATATCACTTATGCCGGTAGAGTCAACCTTGAATGCGAACAATTCAAGTTATCTACCATGGCGTAAGACCGGTTCAAGTATCTTATTTTCATATGTGGTCTTCAATCGCATTCAGACAGTGATATCAGAGCGAGACTATTGAACAAGATTGAACAAACTTCTGAGATAACGCTGCAGTTCATTACCCAAGAGTGCCAGCGCCTTTCGAATCTTAAACACGACATGACCATGCTGGAGAAACCCTTATCCAACCCTGCCTCCAGCATCGCCAAGACGACATCCAGGCAACCTCCCGTGGTAGCAAATTTGAACGGAGCAAAGCCCCCTTCAGCATACTGGCAATGCGGCGAATAGCATTTTGTGCGATTGTGTCCGCACAATCGACTCAGGCACAAGGAAAGTCAGTGCCGGACGCGGAAAGCTAGCCAAAGACGGAGCCAGTCAGAACCCCAGTTAAACGCAATACTTGCAACAACTGATAACCAGATCGATGCTCGTTACAATCAGAGCAAACGGAAGCACGATTCGATTGCAGCCTGACACGGCTTCTGGTATTACGACTGTTTCCAGGCCCGCTTGGAGAAAGATCGGGTCACCGAAACTCAGACCCCAACAATGAACACTGCCAGAAATGTTTCAGGTGGTAGGCTTCAATTACTTGGTGAATTCGAATGTGATCGTGGTATTGTCTATCTTGCTATTTGTGAGCTCAGTCTCCTGGACATAGACTGGATCGATCGTTTGTATCTTTCAACACCACGCCGTCCCTGGTAATAGTGTCATGACTGTTTAGTATATTGCCAACCGGCGCAAACTACCCGCAACAGATGGAGGGCTAGTGGATTTGGTAAGCAAGGCCGCTGATTGGCTTAGGTAAACGTGGTCCACGGGTGCAACCTGTAAGTTGCATTAAAAGGCCGTGCACACACAAAACTATGGACCAAGGTTCAAGACGAAGATCTTGGTCCGACAGGTTTTCTTGTAGACTGAAGTAGACAGCGCGGGAAATTCAGACCAAGGGTTCAGTCTGTTGAGCAAATTGCTCAAAGTGAGTGGCAATGCCAGTCGTCCTTCGTGAGTGGACTCACATCAATATTCGCCATTGGAAAGCATTTTAATTCGATATCTTACAAGGAATTGCTGCGTTCTGACCAGATTCCATTTTTTAGAGTCAAAGATACTTTTATGTACAAAAGTGATGCTCTTCCTAGAAGTTTAGAGTCGAAACTTAGAAGAGCCACTGGTCTTCTTTCACCAACTAGTACCTCGCAAGAGCTCAATAAATTCAAATGTGCGGAATTTCTTATTGTTAGTGAACTTAAACAGGAAAAATTAGGAAGCAGCACAACTTCCATTTTCTCCTCAGATTCAGAACTTTCTTCCTGTCTAGATGACCTTTTGAAATTTATCTTACGTCCACAGGCAATCGAAACGGCAAAATAAGTAGATCAGCGAGTTATTTTGCTGAGTTACTGGGCTCCACTCCAAGTCTCACAGACGGCTGGTCCTACTCAAATCCTGCGCTGCAGATGGCAAGTGTAATCAGTTTCGCTGGAATACTTCGACTTACAGCTAGAAATATCAGATTCGTTCGCTGCAGTGGAGCTTTCTCAGTGGTGAATGACCTGAACGAACAGGATGGATCACTAGAAACGTCCGTCGCGCGTGACCCATGCGTATCTAGTGATCGTAAATTCTTCTGCTTCGATTATCTATCAGCTGGGTTCCGAATACGATCCAGGTGCAGTCCATCATTCTGAGGTCCCAACAGTTCAAGAGATTGAGTGGCTTGCCCGGAGACCGTTTGGCAGATACTCAGATCCTTTCCTATCTACAAATGAACTGACCGCCGTCTATTTCTCAACCAAATGGAAATAATGGTCCACATCTACCGAAACACTCATTACCAATGTGGCCAAACTGTCCGGAGTTAAATAACCTTTTTTGCATTGTTCGCAATGAATAAATCAGGTGAGAAAGATCGTATGCGAATGTTGTGTCTTGAAAACTGTGCTTGATTACCTCTTTCACCCACTGTGGTACGCCAAAAAACATGGTAGTTTGGGACAACCGTTTGTGGAGACAAAAGATCGATACTTTACTTATTGCTACATCCATGGGGTTATCGTGGAATTTTTCACAAGTTCAAGCGAGAATCTTCGTAATCCTACGAAAAGAGCCGAGCCAAAAATGTTCAGTCCCGAGTGGCTCGTTCTCACCAATCAGCGCATAGCTTTGTACGGTCCGTAGCTGGCCCGCGACACATTCCTCCAATCAACTTGATGCACGGTTATTCAGAGCTATCCGCCTGTGAACATCTGGTGAATCGCCTGCAAACATACTTGAAAGTAATGCATTATTCATAAGACTGCTGAAAACTCTTCGGAGAGGTAAAATTTCGGACAAGATCGCTGTTAGCCCTAATAACGTACAAACACAAATTGGGGAAATCGTTGGCATTGCTTCGGTTTTGTCGTTGGATTTTTCAGTGTGATCTGAAACACGACCGACAGCAATGATGTAGGGGTGCACACGCCAATCAAATGCTGAGACCTAAATAAAAAATGTTGTGCGTTATCTTTGGTCTCGTTTAAACCACAACTGTGGGCCGTGAGCAAACGAAGGTGATATGCGCGTGAGCTACGTGAATAAAGTGATCACATTTGTAATGCATGTCAACCTCCTAATGAACGCTAGTGATATGAGTTAGATGATACAACACTTATCGGCTGTCGAAGGTTTCTCGCAGTATCCGGGTTTAGGTGTCCCTCATTGGACAGTATAACTAGAGACCGCGGTCCGAGGTTTTGTAATCAGAGCCACGAGTAACCGCGGAAGCAACAAAGTCCGAAGAACAGTACAGACCAAGGCGAGTACAAAGGCGAAGAAGTCACTGAGCTCTGGTTCGAATTCGCGATTGTGGCGTATGAAACTGTGAGCGTTGGGGAAATTAAAGCATACCATAAAGTATCAAGTGAATACAGACGAGCACTTGATGAAGACAAACTAATCACTTTTCGATGCCAATGAAAAGGAACAAGATGATAGCAACGTGAGAACTAATATACACCGGACAACCATGACAAACACGCCACTCGATTGAAATAATCACAAATAGTAATGTTAGTTCCTTCGCTTGGGAACTCTACATTAACCTTTGAAAACACAATCGCTTGCTGAAAATATCGTATCCACGCCCGTTTAGAGTGAACGTGCGAAATACATGGCACATTGCCTCTGCCACTTTCAGCTACTTCGCAGCTGATTCCTAGCTCCTCGATGGGCACGTTTGCCTGAGGTGCTTCGAATCAAAACTCACTGATTCACGGAAACGCTGATTCGTGTCAAATGGACAACAGCCATGGTGGTTATTGGTGTTTTGTCATAACTGCCCATCATTGATTGGCCGTCCGTGTCGTATAAAGAGCTGGTCACTCCAGTCGTATGACCCGTATCCTCGTTTGTGTGCGCGCCCCAAGAACATGCTTGCCACAGTCCATCGTTCACTTCCATCAGGAGCATCTTTCACCTTTCTCTTCGGATGTCATCATTCAGGCGCATCAACACGCATTGGTAGCACACCTGCCTCGCGTGTCAACTATCTGAAGTTCAGTGCCCAGTACTACCAACACAAGCAGAACTCAGAATAATCGCTTAGAGATAGGTTGGTTGTTCAGCCGAGTGATGTCGATGCAAAACCTCCTTCACAACTAACTGTGGTGAATAATGCTGCTCCGTGCTGAAGAAAAAAGATCTGGCTAACATGAAAAAACACTCCTTACTTCGAAGATAGGGCGAATATCCCAAAATGGCTGATTGGATTATTGTAAACTGCAAACCGGATCACAACAGTGTAGCAAAAGTACGAGGAAAGTCAACAAACCGCAGTCGGTACTGTGAAGGGAGGCCGAGGCGTGTACACCAGTTAGGTTGCCTGCGAGGCGGTTTGGATGTAGTTCATGTGGGAAGTGACCCCGTCCATTATGGATGAGAAGGGAGTTTTCATGGGAAAATGATCGTTGGATGCGTAGGGATTCGTGAGGGAGCATTTACGATTACATAGGAGTTAGCTGCTAACGAACACAACAGAAAAACAGACGAATTGCTTCCGAAAATGCTCCAAAAGCGTGGGAAAGTCATGAAGATCCGCTGAACGACCAGCCGTTAGTGGTACATCTCAGACTGCTCGCTGAGTCTATAAACAGCTTAGCTCTTCTTAGTACTATTTGGCAGTAGTCAGTGTCTTTTATCCTTACACATATGAATTAGTAGACCCCTGAACAGTAGTACATACCTTCCTATACTCTTGTTGCTTATTCCAGTACAGAACTGAGGTAACCTGTGCACTCACCAGGTTGGAACTTGCGAGTACGTCATCGATACGCAGACCAAGCACATCACTAATATTCCAAACACTGAGTAGGCCAAAGTCACGGAATACAGACGCCCGAACTCCTTGCAAAAAATCACCGGTCCGCAAACAAGCTCACTCATGCTTATTAACATTAAGAGAATGCACCAGTGCCTGATCAAGGCCGATGAGCCCAAGTGCTAGTCAACACGTGACTGAGGTTATTCTAACAAGTATTCATTCAGTTGGTTTTGTGCACATCCAGTCAACTGGCTTTAGACTAGCCATCCCAGAAATGCTGCTTCAGTTCAGCGTTCGTACAGTTTAGTACAAGGCTCCAGCACTTTTATTATCGACGATTACATAAAAATGCAAATCGGCTCAGAGTGAGAAAAGCCATGGGTCTCGTGTTTAACAGATCCAGTGTGTGATGAAATCCCCAAAACCCTAGAGCCAGTCGGTTTGGAGCCGAAAACTGGGTTCGTCGGCTACCAGAACCGAACTATCGTCTACAAGAAAACCAAAACTAAGCGCTCTAAAAGTATATGAGTTTAGTCGACCACAGACGGGTGGGTCATCGCAAAAGAAGTTAGAAAAGTTACAAGTATGCTGCCTGAGACATTGAGCAACATGCACTACCCGTTTAGAGAAACAAGTCAGGCTGATCCACTGCGTATCGGTTAAGTAGTACTTGGCTGGTAGATAAGATGATCGCAGTTAGACTCCCGGTTTCTGCTGTTCGTTGTGCGCATGGATGATTAACTCATTTCGCGTGATTCCCTTCAGCATAGACTAACAAGATGACTTTTAGAAGGAAGATGTGAGGTTACAAACCCTCAAATCTCGCAATTAGTATCAGGTAGCAGAATCACCAAACAAAACAGGTACACTAGAAGTAACCGGTAAGCTCGTTTCGGATCACTGGCTGTGAGTCGACAGGACAAACATAAGATTACGTGTAAAGAGTCAATTCAATAGAGAACTATGAACCGGCCGAAAATAAATTCACCCGTGTATTACATTAGTGTGTAGACCGGAGTACCAAACGTGCAGACATCAAAATGCGAATAGAGGTTACAAGAGTGAAAAATGCGTAGAAATGCCAACACCAGTAGAAAACACGAATATAGAAAAAGTAGGGGAGCGAGGTATCGTCTAACATTCATTCCTCGCACACAAAATATTCGCGCCGCACTCGTTTCACGTGACCATTTGGATGATCAGGCGATTCGGACAAGCGTCTTCTAAGAGTCGCCCGGGGACGACGGCTCGGTACGGAAACCAGATCGACTGACCAGTCAAACGAGTCACCAAACTCTGACGCCACTTCGTCATAGACTGTTCCATCATCATCCTGCAGTTGTCGAGGCCTTCGTTTTAAAGTACTAGAAGACCACGGCTCTCCAGGAAGAGCACTTTCGGGTTGATCAAAAGCAGACGATGGCACTTCATCCACATAGACAGTTGCATACGTACGGTCCACAACTTCTGTGTGCCTGTCTGTGAGCAACCAGTCCTCCAAAACTTCTTGATTGCTGCCACGAAAATCAGACCGGTTTCGACGAACTCCGACCAACTTCGGACGGTTAGCAATGGAACAGGTGCTACTGTCGTCTGACCAGGCAGTATCGTAGACTTCTGAATAGATGGAACTGTCGTTGTCTGTCCTATGGGCTTCGTACGTTGGATTGAAATGGCCTCGATTTTCGAAGTCCCCTTCAGCCAGTTGCCAGCGCAGGTTAGCAAGCTCCAAATCGTTCAAGCAAGACCGTACCCGTTTTGATTGAGAGCATTCTCGTTCCGCTTCCTCAACCCGACTACGGCGTTTTTGTGGTAGCAGAAGGACGACATTTTGACAAGTTGGGCAATAAGCAGGCCAAGAATTCACACATTCATGTTTGGAACCGGAAAACGATGAAACTGGTATCGGGCGCCGCAGTACGATTGAGTGGTAATCCAGCAACTCTGATAAGGAAGCTGTAAGATGTGACAGCTGGCTGAACGGGGCGTCGGTGGTTGAACTCAAGCTCAGGCAGGATGCAGCATCACCTGACACCGAACGGTTACGTATAGTACACAGCAGATCAAGCAATCGAGCCTTGCTGTATCGTTTACGCGTCTTCTTAGCATCCACCTTATCCGTGCGGTTCTTATGCGCCTTCAAGCGATCCAAAAACGCCCACTTCATAGCTGTGGAAGATAGAAAGTGACCGGTAAAAACGAACGGATGCGTGGTCGGGATAAAAGGTTGCTAAACGGGATTACCAAACCCACGATATGAGGACTGTATGGTCTCAAAGTACCAAGAGCACATTCTAAGGAGGGATTTTCTGGTGTGCCAGTTCATTAGTGAGACAGCTTTTTGAGACCAAGGTTGTGCCACAGAATGGTAACTAGACGAGATTACCAAACCCACGATATGAGGACTGTGTGGTCTGGAATCACACCGAACTGCTTTCCGTTGTGGGCACGATATTATTTTTGTAGTAGTAAAACATGTTTGTGGTACTTGCACTGCTTTGCTGCAAAAGTAAACAAACACTCCAAAACTTTTTTGAGAGTATCATTTGGACACCTTGAGTGAAAAATAAATCAATATTCGAAACGGGTGGTCCATTCGAAATAGTGAGCCGCAAATTCGTGATTGTAACAATCGATAGGATACCCAGGACATTTGTCATGGATAGTGATTTAGTAGGTGAATAGAAACTCCTCCCCGATGGGTCCTTATTTATCCGGGAATATCGCCATTTCCTGCAGTCTTCTATCATGTAGTAAATTGGGTGTACTAGTAGCTACCTAAAGTGTGAACACTTTCATAACTTCGCAGCCAAGTTTGTTAAAACTGCAGCATGATTTCTCAGTGAACGGTGAGCCAATGGGTTCTCAAAATACCAAGAGCACATTCTAAAGAGGAATTTTCTGGTGTGCCAGTTCATTAGTGAGACAGCTTTTTGAGACCAAGGTTGTGTCACAGAATGGCACCTATATACAGGACGACTGAACTATGATTCTGTTTGTCCAGTAAGCATACAGCGCTTTCTGTATGGCTCATTATTTTCAGTTGCACATGTTCAACTAGCAAAAAGTGAATTCTTCATAAGCAATGTAATCCTAATCTACTGTGGACGGGACACAGCTCATTACTGATAGAATATTGTATAGAGACCTGAACAGGAGGTGCAGTAATACGGCAACGTTTACTCATAAGACGAGAAAATTGCATGTGGCGAAATACAGATTTGTGTTTGGGGAGGCCAAAATTATGCTACATAGGGCAGCCTTCAGGTAATTTCGAAAGTCTTGGCTCCAGCTTTGGGAGAAATATAATACTTGATAGAATCGTCTAGTTTCTGCACAAGGCTGAGACACAACGTGCCTCAATGCTCAAACGCAAGCACATCACTCAGCGATTTAGAATCGCGGTCGTACAATGTCGAGCACAACCACACATACCTGGATCTGTGCACCACACACACTGGATCTGTGCACCTAACTGGCGCAAATGCTTGGGCAGAATCTGACCCGCAGGTCAGCATCACTCTAAATCACCATGGGAGCACCAGTGAATCGCCTAGGTAAGTCCTCAATTCTAGCCCACGTGTGCCAAAGGTAAGTCATCCCCGATTTCTGACCAACACCTGTCATACGAGATGACAGTAACAGCAGTGATCCGATGACTGGTTTGCTCCTTGACCCTCCATTCCCAGATAAATAGTGCCATCCCCGATGACCAACACCTGTCATACGAGATGACAGTAACAGCAGTGATCCGATGACTGGTTTGCTCCTTGACCCTCCATTCCCAGATAAATAGTGCACTAGTAGGAATCCTACAGAGAGCACTACAAGAAATGCGCTATTCCAAGAAAACCTGTAGGAAATGACGTGTGAGGCCAGAAACGAAAGGACTTTTGCTGGTGCTTGGTGTTATGTCACTATGCCTACATCAACTGAAGGCTCCAAACAAATCTCTTGGCATTTCCCCACCGATCTTTGATCCTTCGGATTTACATCAGCATCAGCGACTTGCATGCTACACCACACTCGGTTCCACACAAACTACTAGTGGTCTGTCTGCTGTGTGCAGATGTTCAGTGGACTGTTGACTAGTAGATCCGTTTTGGACGCCAATCAACCACATACGATGACGAAGGCAAGTACAAATAACAGGGCGGACATACGAACCTAGCGGTTTTTTAAATTAAAAACAGCATATAGTTGACCCTCAATCCCACTTTGATGGCATAGTATCTGTGACTAACAAGCTAATCCTAGCTGACACTAGAAAAGCAAATCAGAAGATTGATAAAATAACGGATACGGATCTTTCCTACAGGGTGTCGTAGAATGTAACCTGACTCGGACTCCCACAATTGCTGAACACTGCAACACGCCGAGCAATTTGTGGTGGGAGATTGTGCAGTAAAGCCAGAGTTCTTCGTTGAAAAATCTTGAACAATCGCCTTCTGTGACGCGAACCACGATTTAGAAAGGAATGGATTATGACAAACATACAATTGCACTGGCAAATCTGCAGGTCACATTTTAGGCACGAGAACTGACACGTGTCGGTTGTGCAGCGCGCAAGTCTTAGAAACTACATGCTCCACAACACCCCCTAAAAAGCTTCTAATTCGGTAAAAAAAGTTTTTCGGACTGAAGTTACACAATGCGAAGTTAACAAAAGCGTAACTCGAAATTGTCGTCCGTGATATTGAGCCTGAGTGTCTATATGACCCAAAATGTAGTAAAATTTATCCACGGCCCGCCATTCATAAACGTGACTTCACTGTCGGTCAGATAAGATGCTAAGTGTTAAGGAGGGTGCAAAATAAAGTAATCGCACAGAAAAGTTACCAACTGCCACAGCGTTATCGATTTTCGTCCAATCACCGGTATCTCGCGCTCGCGAGTGGTGATACATTCTTGTGTGACGATTGCAGTATTCTGTCATACATTAACTTATGGGTTATGGTGGGTCGAAGAGAAACAGCTGCCATTGGGGAAATGGCACCGAACGAAAGCGCTATCAGGACGTCAAATGACCGTTAGTCCGTGAAAAGTCAGCAGGTTTGACCAATCACTTTACAATTATCCAACACCTGTCGGCCGACAAAAAACGACGGCAAGACCAATTCTCCAGCCCTTTGGTTAGTGCGAGTAAATTTTGAACGCGAATGCGATCTTCCGGGGATCCGGTTTAAATTAGTCCGAACTTTCCCAGCACGTATGAATTTTGCTCCCGGGTTAGATTTCAAACACTCAAGAGCACAGTCGCACTAGTCACTAGAATTAACCAATGGTTCCGCTTTTGGGCACAGTCAACCACATGGCAGCCATTTGACACTGCAGTTCGTCAAAGCCTGAACAAATTGATCAAAGGTGGAATAAACCTGTGCCAGTAACACAGCCGTCGTTCTAAAACAGTCTTCTACAGGTCATGAGATAGAGACTTATTTGAACAGACTAAACGAGACACGGATAGCGGCACAAGAGTTTATAAACTACAACGAAACTGTTGTTCAGCGCAGATCCTATCCCGTTCGACAACGACGTCACGAACACGGCGGGTTGAGGTGCGTGAATGAAGCGAACGCACAAATTCAAGCTTAAATGCATTTTCAGACTTGTCGGTAAAACAAATCCATAGCATCGTCATTATGGTCGTCCAAATTCAAGGCCACTTGGTGGTTGTTTGTGCCGTTAAGAGGACAGCGGATAGACCGGTAGGCTTAGATCACAAACATCCTCAGCGGCTTATGTCGGATGCCACATGTGCTACAATGACGCATATCTGTTGACGAACGACAGGGGTGAGATAAAATTAATCTTTGACATCCTTAGCGCTTATGTCGGATGCCACATGTGCTACAATGACGCATATCTGTTGACGAACGACAGGGGTGAGATAAAATTAATCTTTGAAACGTTTATCTCGCACCGCACAGTTTCAGTGAACAAGCTGACTGCTCTTGTGTGTCTGCCGTTTGTGTGCTCACAGCAAACATACAGTTTGTGCATGAACATGAAATGGGCAGCGCGACGGAACGGACCAAACCGACACACACTTAACGACACTAGGGGAGATTAACTGTGCGCAGCAGTCTCGTAGATAATGAGCCAAAATTCAACGGCACTGACATGTTCCTTCAAAATGAATGAATGTTTTTTTTTCAATGGAAACCTAACGATCCATAGCAGGAACAACAAAACATTAGATGAGCCATCCTGTGACGGATGAACCTAAAGTCATGACAACTAGCAAGATCACAAATCTGACCATAGAGATGAGCCAGCCATAGGAGAATAGGTCGTGAGTATTTTAACCATCCGTACATTAGAAAGAAGGCATTTCGTTGTCACAGGGAGCAAAGAAAATCAATAAGACATTCAATCGATCCCCCACATTGCCTAGAACTCCATAAACGCCAAACCACGTTTGTAAAGCAAAGGTGAGTACGTGATATTCCTTAAAACATTTTGTTGTCCTGTTTAGTGAATTTCAACTTACGGTCTTGCTTTCTAAAACGCGTTGTACTACTTTAATCATGGACGAGATTAAAAGTTTCCATTGGACTGTTGTAACCTCACCTAAGGGTACCAATTTCACGAAGGTGAGTCGTATTGCCTCTGAAAACAACTGTCTGATTGCGGATAACACGGAAACAGAAATTAACTGAGTGCATGAAGCTGGCAACATAGATATATTCATACTTTGGAAGTCAATAATTGCTAACTAAAAGCGCCCATAAAGATGGCAGATTCCAAAGAATCCGGGTAGTTTGTCCCTCGGGAGGAAGCATTAGGCCATAGATACCACTTCCGTTGAGCCATTGGGACGTACTCCAGTGATAAGCTCTCTTCCAGAGGAAGCTAGTTCAACTTTTATTAGATATTATTCGATAAGACTCGAGCGACCCTGTCTATTTCTCTCTTCACAATACCTTCTTTGTTCTACGCGAAAACCACAAACCTCGCTTCGCATGAATATGATACTGACAGACTAAAGGTATCTTCGGTTTCATTGGAGAGCTCTATTGACAAGTAAGTGTAGCGGTAACCGAAACCATCAGGTGGTAAAAAACGACAAAATGTTAGGCAGAAGGAGACTGCTCAGCGTAACTGGTGACCGGGACAATTGTTCGCGGGGTCCGTCCACGGCCGTTAGGTAGTGGAGAAACGAGGCTGATAGGAGGTTAAACTTATCCACAACAATGAAGACTAACACACGGATGGCCGAGAATATTCTGACTGCATGCCCGAACAGCAACTCCCCGTACGAGAAATACCAACTCTGTCACTGAAAACAGCAAATCAAGGTCTTCATAATGGAACGAGAACGTGTGGTATTTTTTCGGAATAACCAAGCTGTAAAAAGGATACTGTAGGGATTGCTTCCGTAGTTTTACGATGAAATTGGGGGAATCTTCAAGAAGACACAGGAAACCTAATAAGATGGACAAACTATCAGCTGTACTTTAGGTACAAACTTAGTGGATCGAGTCACATAATGGATACTCATGATAGAAGTACGATTGTGACCAACCATTGCACCTCATAACAGCCTTAAATGGTCACTGTAACATAAAGTGGACTTGTGTGCCACTATTATCATCAGGAATTCTCTGGTGGCAATGTTAACCGCCAAAACAACTTTGTTGCACATCCAGGGATACGCCTCGGCGAGGCCCAACAAAACCGAGTGCCATCGGATAAAGAATGCTGTATGTCTTTGATCCATCCATGCCTTTCATACAAAATCGGCCCCGCTATAGGAAACAAAACCGAGTGTCATCGGATAAAGGATGTTTTATGTCTTTGATTCATCCATGCCTTTCATATAAAATCGGTCCCACTATAGGAACTAGTCACATCTTTAGCGAAATACACCCATTTGCAAACTAATTTGGTTTTGCGAGCCATATCCTTTTCTTGCGAAGCGTACTTACAGTGTGTGCATCTGCAGTCGGTCTACATTAGTCGAAAGTGGTTCTTCCAGTAAAAACTTTATAGCTCACCAGTCAAACAAGCTGGATTCGTCTACACATCTCTTTGTAAGCATCAACTCAAAGAAGAATCGTCAGACCCACGATTTTATGTTCAGTCATATGGATCCACAGCTCGCCCAGCTACTTGTATCATAGTGTCTTCTTCAAACGACAAGGTTTACATCTTGTTAATCATCCTGTAAGTCTTATGGGCCTTCCCAAGCAACAATGATTCGACGATCAGGGACTATAAAATTGCTGCTGGCAGTGGTTACACCACCTGAATCTTTCTGGAATCAACATTTTGGTTCACTAAGGAAGTTCCGTGTGAGTAATTCTGGAGCCTCAAGGTTGAATTCGACCTCGCCAAGCCTCAGCGGTATAGAACATACAGTACTCGCTCAAAGATATTAAGAAAAATCGAAAATTTTTCTATGAATGAGTACAATGTTTCCATTTAAAAGCCGATTTTGGTGTTCGGTACAACCCGTGGTTTTAACTAAACAAAAAACCGATTAAGGGCGTTAGGCGTGCAGCACACAAATTATTTAATTAGGTCTCTGTTGGACATTTTTTGCCGGGAAACACGTCCTAAACTTTTCAGTGAAAACGATTTTAGAAAATAAAACGTGAATTTTAAGGGGGTCTGGATTTGTGCGGAAGGATACTGGTACTGATACTGGGTCTAAAGACCAAAAGAACGGTACGTCCGGAATAGGAAAGCAGTCAATCCTGATAGCAATTAATGTTGTTGGCTTTGTGATCCAATGCGGCCGAAAAAATTAAACCTTCATTAGGACTCTGTGAACAGCAATAATTACTTTACATTCTGTACGAGTATACAAACTGCCGCAGGATAGTCATATTTTTCCCAGTTTTATCCGGTTCCCCCTTCCCCAGAAGAAAGCTCACTCTCAGCATTGGGGAGAAGAATTGTTCTAACGTTTCAGTAGGTCAGCATGCAGCTAGGAGTCTCATCAACCGGGTGCTTGTTCTGTAAACAAAACAAAGCACAAACTGCGTAACGAGTTGTGATGTACGCAAACGCTTCAGTAACAGACTTCGATATAACCACATCTTAGCTACCGGTTTGCTTCTATTGAGAACATTAACATCACTGCTTCCAGTACCTAGTTGCGGTAGTATGTGCTAAGTAGTAAAAATTTAACTAATCTAGGTCCAAACGGTTGTGTAAATATCGAAGACAGCTCTATCTATATCAGACGGGATGGACAGTCTTTCTCCCTGTGGAACTCCAATAACTCCATCTATCACTAAAAGAATCAAATCACATGGTTCAAAAAATGCATTGCTATTTTGGACTATATTAAATCATCACAGAAGCACTAGGAATGACCAAATTTTACCGATGGTCTAAGTGATATGGATCACATCTATATCAATTATACAGTCAACAAAAGTGGAATTCTGTCAGACGGGGAGGTGGTGCGACACCTCCACCCTACCAGCGATGGTTCGCTACGGAAAACTGTTTGCTTGTTTGTGGCGAGGCCAAATTGACACGCACACTGCTGGCAAAAGCAAGTAACACTCCAAAAAACTATCTTATCGAACGAGTAGCAGGGAATAAGACTGTAGTGAGCTTGCTGGAGTCATAGACCCGTTTTATCGAACAAGCAGCAGGGAATAAGATTTTAGTGAGCTTACCGCGTTGGAGTCATGTTTTGTAACGCATCCGAACTATGCCTGAGTGTTGGGGCTGCATGCATACCGGATGTTCGTGGTAGACTAGCACTAGATCCCTTCCTTTCTATGGACTTCCTTAAAAAAAGTAAAGTACGTTGGAGTCATGTATTGTAACGCATCCAAACTATGCTTGAGTGTTGAGGATGCATGCATACCGGATATTCGTGATAGACTGGCACTAGATCCCTCCCCTTCTATGGACTTCCTTAAAAAAAGTAAAGTGGTTTTACGGCGTACAAAATTGCCAGTGATCACGAACGGACACGAAATCAATACCCTTGTGAACCATCTAGCGGTAACTGAGTTCACGGTCCATACTGCAGTGGGTGCAAGTTTGGGCAAAGAAACATCATCATTATGCTTTATTTACATGTGATTCAATTTCAATTTCAACATATATCGACGAACCGTTGATTGTCTAGGCCAAAGGTCAACAGCCCCTTACGACACTTCCTTCAAATTTTCATTGTGAAGACCTGCTCGGCTACCGCTCTGTGTAAGAGAGGCCTTTCCTGAAGAACAGGCATTTATTACCTTCCATAGGATACAATACTTCTATGTTGAATGATGTTCTTGAGGGGATAGGCTACAGGTATGTGGTTCCAAAATCGCTAAGATCGAGCTTCGAATGAGTGAAGGCTAGCGCACTTATTTCCTTTTACCAGTGCGCCCGACCCTGCCTCCGCCAGATGTCAGTGGTAGTGTCTAATTTACCATACGCAACGCGGTACATTATTCAGGTTAGTGTTCGTTTTCCATCTGTCGCTGACATTCGGTGTGAACCTCCCGATAGAATTGCCCTTGTTGATGTGAGTGTCATTTCAGCCAGAAAAGATAAGGGAAGGATCCACCGCCACTTCCACCATAACGGAACTGAGGCAGGCCAATCCCAGCACACAAATACAAGATAACGCATATCATTCAAAAGCAACCCATCTCTTAGGGAAAACAGTTCAATGAACTGGGACTCTTTATATAATATTTTACTTGGAAAAATGTTTGCTGTAAATGTGATAAATACACTACAGGTGACGCGAGTCACCATTGTTGCTTGTGCTAACAGCCTCAATATTCAGCCTCCAATTCTCTCCAATCTTTTTGGAAGCCAGAACCAGTGATTCCACATCAATGGCAGCAGAATAATGAAGAGATCCATCAGTTCAAACAGGCAATTTTGTATGCAACAGAAGACCACATACTGCTTGTCACTTACGGTAGAAGATTCGAAAACTTCGAGTACACACAGCTTTGCATTGCAGGTTCGCGCACTCTCGAATTCGGACGCTGGGCGCCTAGGTTTTTTATCAAACAAGTGGCGGATGGCCCCTGATAATTTTATTACCAATCAACCGTGTGTTGATGTGAGACCGGTGTACGGACAATTGGGGTTAAAAACTTATTAGCAGTGTTCTGAGTAAAAGTAACTGCGTACGATATCCCCGAGAGTTCTCCTACATGTCAACTCTTCGAAATTGAGACGAATACATGCATATAACAACTTTTGTAACAAACACTTCATATGACAAAACGTTTAAATTTAATCAAAACTCGGTCGAGGAACTTTAGCCCCTGTGGCTAGAAGCAAGCCGAATGTATCTCCGAGTTTGGACAAAATTTAAGGGACGAAAATAGTTAAGCAAAAGTGGACTCGTGAAAATCAGAGGAGGCCTCTCGCTGTACAGACCAAAGAGAAAACTAATTTCACTGCAGGACCCAACTCCCCGCTGAAATGGCTAACTAGTTAGAGATCACTGACAAGAGCAAAGTGTATCTAGGGCAAAGGAACGTACCTCCACCACTCGAGCCGCCAGGGCGGCGAAACTAGCCCGAACAACGCAAATCGCAGCTCACAGGCGTGGGCAACTGCGTGGAATGAATGTCGATGGCCGGACAAAGCCCATGAATGTTGGACCAATAAGCTGTGAGCAGCATGTCTATTGGGTCGCGTGACTAATAGTGCACGCAAGTGTAGACGAGAATTGACTTAGCTTCATCAAGCCAATCGGAGAGAGAAACCACATCGATCGTCTGTCGCGCTCTGCCTCGCGTGTCACCGTGTGACAGGCTTATGGCTCACTGACCTCTATCGTCTGTGAAGGAGACAGGGAAGAAAAATTGCGGCCTCAAGCGATACAGGTTGAGAAAAAGGGTAGCTGCACGTTTTACCGCATTACGAGAGCCTGTGTAAGCAGGAAGCATTTATGATGGATACGCATCATATGCCGTCATGCCTCAGAACACGAATAACTAATCGCTTACAAAACACATAGTGAGCATCATGTTTTCTCTTTCGAAGGCTCGTGCATTTATTTCAAGCTGCAGGCCCAGTGAGCCAATAATCTACCAATAGATAGCCTGTTAACCGTACCTTAAATACATATAAAAAGATCAACACTAAGACGTGGATCGCAAATTCCGGTGGGCTTTTTTAAATCAACAGGATATCTGAGAAAAAATGCAAAGCCGGTGTAATGTTGTCACCGGGGTGAAACAAATGTCAGGATGAAACAAATGAAACCCTTATCAATAGCGAAAGACATTTAGATACGGAAAACCACGTTCAGGCCCGAATCTTTCGTTGATGTTGCTCAGGCAGAGAACCACAATAGCTCAATACGGGTAATTGTTGTAGACTGTTATCCACAAAATAACTCTACGTTGTTCTGCTTCATTTGGACCGACACGTTATTGGCAAACTTGGTGATTTCGATGTCGCCAGTTCGACTGCCTTCAAAGCATAGTTAGGCTGCTAAACGTTTCCAAAATTCTCTGTAGCTTCTTGGAACAACCCTAGCCTAAATGTATTGGGCTTTCTTTGTTTTGTACAACTTCTTCTCTGGTCGAAGTAGATGTTCAGTCTACGGATTCACTCGCAAAGCATTGTTTTCATAAGGATACTTCAGTGAAATCTCCTACTCTTCAGGTTTTTCACCCAATGACTGTCCCAAGTTTGCTCTGGCATAATACGGGTTCATCAGTTTTCCGAACGGTACTGACTTGGGACTACGTCCACTATGCCCTTAAACTACCTGAATACATGAAAACGTCAATAGAATGTATCCGGCGTATACCCGTGTGCAACCGTCTCAAAATAGATTCTAGACAATAAATCTCACGGTTGTTTCCCAAACTTTCCAAAAATGATTCTGAACTCGTTCAGTAATGACGTTATGTCAAATAGCGCCGTCAGTCACCAAGATTCAACGCATAATCAACTGGCCTGAGGTAGAGACCTTTCTTACTTTGTCACACTATCATAGGTGCCACGTAGTCTGCTTTGCGAAACTTTTCTGATCGCCACAATAAGTGTGCGCTGGTCGTCAACCTGTGTTGTGCACAAAGTTGGATTGAACATCCTTGCGAAGATATGAAGTAGAGGTTTTCGGCTATTCATCCTGTCGCCCCAGTCGGTGTTTACGTTTCAGCTGCAGCCATTGGTGCATACAGGACAGGATGAATATGTGCTTCAATCTATTTTTTCAACGCGTTATTGTACACTTCCTGCCTAACTCCATTTTTCTTCTTAGGCTCTTGTCAATACAGCATACCATACGATTGTTCCATCCACAATTCGAGTATGGTAAGCATATTCCTCAATGATCCAAGCAACTGTATGAACTAAGCCCAGATGTACAGAGACCATGGTGAACGAACTGGGCTGATGGACCCGAAATCATTCTACTGGACCGCACTGCGAAGCCACCTGTACATTCACATTCCAACTGATTGTGGAAATAGATTGCATAGAAAAGTCGAGGATTGAAAATGGTGTGAAAGGCACCCTGCATACAGGAGCCAGAGGAATCGATTTACGAGAGTTTTGTGAACTTGAAAATGTCTGATTGATGACAAAGTGGTCTCTGTGCCGATTTCGGTGAACGAATAATGGAAAAGGATGAACAGTGAGCTGGAAATCTGGGAAAGACAACCTTCGGGAAATGGGCTGATTAATCTGAATACTAGAGGTTCTTTGTCTCAGCACAACAATGGGCCAGCCGTGATTTATACGCACCCGGCGTCACTCCGTATGACTGTTCGGAGGATTAAGCAATATGATGGTCACTGTTTCTGATGCTAGAAGCTACTTTCTTTATCACCTTGTTTCAGCTTCACTTTTTACCAGCACATAGAAGAGTGCACGTAGGCGCACGGAATCCTGACGTGAGGCGATCGTATAAAGAGTGCTTTGTAACTGCCTTGGTACAAATCATGGGCTGTACTTTAGAGTTTCGCACTGCTTTGTGTGAAATGATTGCAGCGGTCACCTAAGGTGCATAGCCAGGTAGAAAGCCGCGTAAAAGTTGATGAAACAGGTAGTGGTTTGTTGTTGGAACTTGGAGCGGTGTTCCACTATTCGTCGCAGAGTGACACTACCTGATCAGCGCATCCCATAACTTAGTTAAGTCAGGTCTTTTTAACCTCCCACAGATGCAAAACGATTTAACTGAAATGTTGTGAAGAACTTCGCGCCTGTATCAACCAGGCTTATGTCGCAGTACCATTCAGAGACCATCATACGCCTTTCTTAGATGGTAGCAGTAAGCTGGAGGCACTTCCATTGGACGTAACTACTTACAGTCTACAACTGCAGCAAAACAGTTAGCAAACAAAGCCAGGCAGTGATGTGAGACGGGTATGTTGTTTATGGCGTCGGTTTTCTTGGTGATCTGGTAGATGTTCACAATAGCAACTTGTTTAGATGGCTAGGCGTGCAAGGGTGAAAGTCTCGGTGGCGTAAAAGCAGTGATCAAGTAACTGAGTGGTTGAGCAACTGGCTAAGTGCCCCACCCATCTGCTGATTCTTCCTTCCCAATAAACTCACTCCTTGAGTTTTTTTAGAGGGGGCACTGTTACTCTAGCTTTCGTGACGTGGTTCGCGTCAATCGGTGCCTGCTGAAGTCGACGGGGTTGACATTGTTTCCCATGTCCTCATCAAGCGCAAAGTACTTCGTGACGTTTTCTGGAATCCAACTCTCGCTGAAACATTTTGTGTAATCCATCTGGAGCAGCTGGGCTAGCTTAGGGTGGAGCAGTCTCCAACCTATACAACTGGGTATCCGTTTGTCATGACTGGCTTTCTAAATCGCTCCTCATTTGGGACAAATTACAAGGAGATTTCTTCGTTTGTGTGGGACGTGACCTAGCTTTGAATCGCGTTCACTGGATGGGAAAATGGTTCCATCTAGATGGTCAATGCAAGCAAATTACCTGAGGGTCTGGAATCCTGCCGTCAGGAACCAAATTGCGGATGGAATGCGGTGGGTTTTTTTTGAATCAATTGTTTAAATCATTTGAATACACCGATTCAGTTTTCATGAGCCACCAATATTCAAAATGAAATTAAATAACGAAATTCCATTTTGAATAGGCATTTCTTACCGTTACGCTCCCCAGCAGCTCCCAGTAGATTACTCTCCTCCTTAGTTGGAGGGGCAAACATGTTGAAGGCATTTTTTGCGTGCGGAAGGACCATTCTCTGAAATTGTGTCACCAGTCCAAGAAAGGCAGTAAATGTTGAGAAACCGTTTTTGTGTTGGTGTACTAGTCTTTATTGCAAGTACCCACTATAGAGGATTCGTTCTTACCAAGTCTAGCTCGGTTCCTCCGTTCAGAATGTCACAATGCTTACACAGCTATCTGAAGTTTTCTACTGAACTTGGTCGTCTGATCCACTGTATCTTTCTGACTGCACAACGAAATACAAGCTCGATAATCTTTGGGATATTTTTCTACCAAAATCAATAAGCTGCTCAGAGGAAGGATAATTTCGCTGGATATGTGGAACTTACTTCTGAGAAGTTATCACTCCAACAGCCAGTCATACGTAGTCACGTGATGTAATTTCCGCTATTGAAGGATGGATGGCGCTATGTCCTGCTTAAGTGAGAGATAATTACACTGCCGATCAGCTGCTCGTGGCTGAATGGTCAAGTTTTCATTTACTGGCTGGAAGTTTGTGGGCTTGAAGCTCTCTCAGTTTCGTGAGCTGCTCACTGCTGATGTTTCCCAACAAGGATGGGGCAGCTATATAGTGGTCTTCGGCTTTTCAGCAGAGATTGGCTTCACTGGGTGCTCTTCGGCTTTTCAGTAGAGATTGGCTTCACTGACCGGATGAAAGTTCTGTTGGATATTCTTTTACATCACACAACCATCTAACCAGTAGGTACCCGTAGACTATTTTATCAAAACATATTTTCCAAATAATGACACATGCATGTCAATAAAACCACAAAGTCCCAACAGGTCAGTCAACCGCAGGATGGGGCCCACTTGTCCCAGTGGATATATTAACAGTCAGGTGAGAGAAGACAGACCAAACGTAATAATTTCCAAAGCGATTAGGTATGCGAATCTATGAGCTTAGTAGTCGGAATGGGAAATATTGGAACAACCAAACGATGAATATAGAATAACAAGCGATTTGTGAAAGGTTACCTAGTGAGACTAATCTGTGTGTAGAGACTGAAAGGATGAAAAACCGATACCGCCGAAGATAGAGGTGGATTTATTTTAAACTAGAGCTGGCATCATTCTTAAAAGGAAGTAAGGGACTTAGCGCTGTCTTGCTCAAGTGAACTACAGCAGAAACTTGATAGTACCTTGTGTTTTACGAACGGTGGGACTTGTGCCTATGCATCAAGTTGGATATAAGGTTATTAATTATAGGTAACCGTAAGCGCCCTGAATTGAACTCTGTATCCCGGATAAACATATTTGCGAAAGGGATGTTGAGAACCTGGAACAACTGGCTAGCCCTATTCGACTAGCGGACAGTAGTTCCTGCGACAGACTGAAGCAGAATCTGAGGCTGTCCCAATGAAGCTTCAAACCATCTTCAGCTTGTGGTAACATATAAAGCTATTGGAGACAATTTAGTCTCCTGTTAGTCATTTGAAATCATTTCGGTTGACACGTCGATATATCCGTGGCTGGTTTAATATCATAATGGAGCATCAGTTTTGTCTCAGGAAGTTGTCAAGCACTGCCCATGTTCGTAAGTTTACAGATAAGTTTTATGATTTTTTTCTGGGAAACTTAGCTTTTGTTCTTTTGTTACTGGCTTACGGTTGGGACTTCTACTACAAAAAATATATATCGCCACGAAGGATAACATCATAAAAGAGACATTCAGCTGGAATCCCGGCGAGTGTCTTGTGAAAACTACAACTGTAGTTCGCTATGTATCGCCATGTCTCTAACTTGCTGCTGTTTTCTGGTACTTGATATAGATATGAAGCTTTGTGCAAGAAATCGGGTGTTGGATATGTGACGATTAGGTTGAAAACTACGTAGTTCGCTATGTATCGCCATGTCTCTAACTTGCTGCTGTTTTCTGGTACTTGATATAGATATGAAGCTTTGTGCAAGAAAGAAGGTGTTGGATATGTGACGATTAGGTCTTTGGCTGCGCAGTCTATAGTGTATGCCTCTACTGATGCGTCCTGGTTATATACTTTGCGTTGCATTTGTCATCTCTTCTGTGAAACACAATGCCACATCTCATGAATGATATTCACCCAACCTTTGGCAGATCGAGGAACTGTTGCTTGCATTGTCCACACTTAACGGTCTGCAGAATGGGCACATTTCGTCGACGTCGCATTTCATTTAGAATCCATGGTTAGACTGAGGTCAACTTCTGCAGCTACGTACAGACTGATAAGGCAGGTAAACAAAAATTTAGACTCGTTGGTCCAACAATGCATGCGAAGTACGTCTCGAGAGCGCCTTACTTAAACGTATCAAAAGTGTTGACTTATCATTTTCTAATTAGACGGACATTCTTCTTCATACAAGGCCACTTGTTTGGCGACAAATCAGTCATGATGTTTTTCGCACTACTCGCACTGCTGTCTGAATAAGTTTGTGCTGTTACGAGGTCTACAAAGGTGTACTCGATGAAAACGAACACCCGCGGTTTATTTTCTGGCACGTACTGTTTGCCATGAGTCTCTTGTGTAACAGAAAGCGGAACTCTGTAACCAGTATAAAGGAAAGGAAATATGACGGAAGGATGGGTGTGTGAGGCTGGTTCTAAAGCAACCGGCACGCCCAGCTGGTGAGTCAGGTGTGAACAAGTGAGCAGTTTAGTTCTACACTGTATGCAATAGGTGGTCTGGTGGCTCACAACTCTCGTAGGACTCACCCAAGACACTTGGTTAGCTGACACTATTCATTTTCAGCTTCGTCTGCGTCACAATGACCACAGAGAGTCACCTCTACTTCAATTCTGGACTTGATGCTCAGGGGATTCCAGAATGTTAGGATGAGACAGTTTCAGACAAAAGCATAATATGCAGATTCATGAGGTGGAATGATAGAAATACATACAACAAACACAAAAGAAATTTGGCATTGAGATAAAAACAAACGACCAGCACGGCAACCTAAACCAGAGGCTTATATAGGCTTACGTGGTGACACCCACCTGACGACAGTGAGGGCTATCTACAACCCACCGTTCTGGAGCGGCTTAGCAAATCAAGATGTAGTAACACTGACCAAAGGCTAAAGTTTTATGTGTTCACCGACTGTCTGCATCGCAATGGATTGTGAAGAGGTTGCAAGATTTACAACCCGAACTCAGCTATTTGGAAATACACAACTCAGAATGAAAAAGGGGTATAAGGTAACAAAATCTGCTACTTAGCAGCGCAGTATCCGTTTGACGAAAGGTTCGGTGCCTCGCAGAACCTTGTTTAATACATCCTGTGTGGATCAACGGGATTTCTTCAAGTCTTACTGGAATTTTAAGGTTGTGGCCATGGAGAATTAGTTTTCTTGTTCACTTTCTGAAAAGGCCAGAGATACGAACTGTATCTGTGATATCAACTACTCCCACCAAGCAGGATAGCCCATCAAATATTTCCAATTGCAGTTGAAGTTTTACGGATACTTTCAGATACATTACTTACATACATACATACTTATGGATCCATTCTGTTACAGCAACCTTAATAAAACGATGATAGTTGTGGATAACCAACGGCGGAAGCCTGGTTGGTTCACAGTGTAAAAACACGATAAACAGACTTGAGATATTATAAGTAGCAACAGCATGGGATGCTTAAAAAGTTTTATAAAGTGACAGTGTTAAGCACGTAGACAGTAGGAGAGTTTGTGTGAATATTCAGAAATGGTAAATTTGTCATTTACCATCTAATATATACTCACCTATACAACCACTATACGTCCACAGGGAGTAAACATATAGTTCTGTCAAGAAATCCGAATCTAACAAATGTAGTTTCCCATTATGGTGTTTTATTTTTTTGATACAGTAAAATAAAGTGACAAAAAACAGCCGGAATATTGAGTGACATGATAACTTTTCTATATTGCTTTGAAGAATGTGATTTTTCGGTCTAGAAGATTGACAGAAAAGATTTATGGGTGCTGAGGAGGATGGCTTTGGTTTCCACGGCCAAGTAATCATGTTACATCGAGGGTTCGGAAGCGCACCAAGGAAAAGAAAAAAAGGGTTGAGTATACAAAAGCCATGCATTGGATAGTTGGGTGATTCTGCAACCAACAGAAGAGTGTGCATATCACATAAGATTTTGGGCTACTGTCAGAGTGTAGTTAATTCCAATGAGGTATCCTCAGTAACGAAATACACTCATTTGCAACCATATTTGGTTTTGCAAGGGATTCACCTGAAACCCAACTGAATCTCTCGTTTGTGCTGTTTCTAAGCCACTGAATGTGATGCACCAAGCCGCTTCATGCTCCTGTGGGTACAGTATTCGAGACTCTCAATACATGTGTAGACTTAGTACATTACTCATAAGGTTGCTGAAGAAAACCGGTTGTGGGCTGTCGAAGAATTGTCGGCAATCTTTTAAGTAATGTACTACCTCTCCATTCTTTCAGGTTAGATTTCCGACGACCATCCGATCACTAAGCTCTAGGGTAAAACAACTGCTTTCCGTTCAACTACACCGTCGAAGCAGGAGAAGCTGTTCAGTGAATGGAGGACCTTGGTTCCGAATCTTCTTGAAAAGTTATTCTCAAATAATAATTCGATCTTTGACAATACTTTGAACGGTTTACTACTAGCTATCGGAGGTGAGTAAGCTTTGGATCCAGGAAACGTTTTTTACCATCTTGTCCTTGTGTAAATTTTCCAACAGATACCGAAAATAACAAACAATGCCCGTCGCCCATCACCACAGTAATAAATTTCGGTAGGACACACTTAGCGCGTCTTCTTTTTTAGGCTTGGAAGATATGTTGCTGTATGCGCGCTCTTCTTGTACTGATCAACCGTTGAAGAAACATGACAGGATATCCAATCACAGCTGTTGGTGCATAGCAGTGGGATACGAACTTCAAGTAGACAAAGGTAGACAAGACGTATAAACAGAAAGTGGTCGCATCAATATTTACCGCCATCAAACGGACGTTCACTTGCTATGTAGATGGCCGCCAGCCAATAAGCACCTTTTACAATGAATACATTGATGAATGACTCGAGCTGTTTCGGAATGACTCATGTTGACTGCGGATTAGTCAGACCGTCACAATATCCAGAGCGGCGAAAGAAGCTATTCACAAAAAAACGCGACGGAGTTACACTGACCGTGAATAACACACTCAGAACTGGGAAAGTGCAGCAGAACTTACATCAAATTGCTGATGGTGAACAATTGTACAACTTATGCGGTTAATTTGTGAGAAAACTTGGTGACTCATCACTAGTCGAATCACTGACGTTTGATAGTGCACCGACAATGCTCTCCCAAATGGTGACAGAGCATTTTTGGAGAACGGCTTTTGTCTCTATGACTGGGTAACATACGTACCTCTGTGAACTCTCCGTAGCGGTTCTGAGAGATATCACAATAACCCAGCTATGTGGTTTGTTTTTAGTGACACCGGTCTCGACGAGATGTAGTGCGCACACTACACAGAGCAAGTCCGATCAAGAATACTAAGCGAGTCGATGACAAAATGTACTTCGGATGACTTAAAACACTACCACAAGGTTTTAGTACAGATTGCACGCACCACTACTCCTTTTTTACATCTGTTTGATTGAAATAGAGGTGACCTCTAGCCTGAATTCTGTGAACAGAAGATCCTTCCATTACGGTCGGGGTGCAGCTATGCCTAAAATCGAGCAGTGTTATAACTTTCACGAATCACGCCATTCACATTTCCAACTGCTTTCATTGAAAGGCAATATGAGGCACCAGGTACTTGGTCCAACAGCAGTGGTATGAATACAAATCCAGAATATTAAGAAACTGATCACTGGTGATCATAATTTTACCGGTACGTCCAAGGCGTCCTTGGAATTACAGGACCGGAATGCCTCGATCGGAACTTTATCGACTTAACGAAGGTGGTTTTCGGTTGATCGCCGAAAAAACCATACATGTCACTCAATTGCGTACACGGTCCATCGCACATTGTTAACACGATCGCTTTGCACATCAGGTAACCTGACTTCAGAACGCAGAATGGTGTACACAGCACGACAGTTAAGTAGAAGGGACTTACAGTTCACTGCTTTTTATTTTGTGTGTGATAACCAGAATAATGATATCGGAGCAGGAGATTGAGTGTTCAGTCGAGTGGTACGAGTTTACATTCCATTAGATAAAAATTAAGTTAGCCACCTTACTCTATCTACATAAAGGTAGGTGTAATCTGATCCCCGTGAAAAAAAAAACTTGAAAGCCCTTGAGATTCTGTAAACCAATAGATATTCAAGACAAAATGAAAGGTAACGCGGCAGTTAAATTGGGTTCTAATATCATGGGAGAACGATGAATATCCACGCAGTTAAAAAGGATTTAAAGCTGAGGACTGAAAACCAACTGAACTGAATGTGAAAATGGTGCCTTCGGTGGCTAAACGACCTGGTGTCATTACATGAAGAAGGTGCGCTGTTATCTTTAAGTAACACTGTCGTCTGATCTCTAATGGTACATCAAAGAAGCAGCAGAGCCTTCCCCATTTTCTTGGGCCCATCATTCTACTGAGTATTGCGTACCATATGCTTCCTATTAATGGGGCCGATAATGCCCCAAAACTAATTTTGGTTCGCCTCAATAAATCCAGAGGAAAAGCAGAATGCACACCACGTAACCAGCCGATGACTGGATCTTCCATAGTCAAGAGAATGCTATCGTTCAAAATCCGGACAAAAATGACTTATCTACTCACAAGGTTGTTAGTAGTACAGAATGAAAGGTAAATGACGCTGCGCCTCGTTCAAGGCGCCCGTGATTTGTCGAAAGACAGTGGATACTACTGATACGGAATGGAGTAGCATGCGGTTTTCCCTTTACTCCGCCTTGATCTAACGGATGGTGGGATTTATCGCAGAATTTGTGGAACTGATTCGCAGCATTCGTTTACAATTGCGTGACGGCCAATGAATATCCAGGAAAGTTCAAGAAGACGAATATTCAGTTCTTAAAAACAAGGTCCAAAAGTCTGTAACTGTTTAGTTGATGCTTCTGATAAACAACTCCGCGTCCAAGGGCTTTCCTGTTTTAATTGGTAGACTAAAAATAACGGGTTACATGGATCTGATATGCTCCAAAAACTAGGTAATGTCCTCATGTTCTTGTATGAACCAATCCAATTGCTACATATACGGTCTGACCAATGTTGTCAAGCTTAAAAGGAGTACCTGAATTTACATTCCACGGGACCGTCACTCCAACAAGGGCCATTTTCTCTACTAAGAACTGGTCGTCGTGAGAATGGAAGTAATTTATGCTACCGCCACTTAGTTTCACCCTGGGTATGAGTAAGACAGCACGATTCAAATGCAAGTCCGTGAAAGCATTCATATTTGGGACCGCTTTGTTCCAGCCATATAGATATAGTGTTAGGCACAATTGCGTACTCAAACGACTGATTAATCTTACTGTGTTGTCCACTTGGATGGAGTTGTTTTCTAATCCAGCTAGGTCTACATCATACGGAATTTCATCATGCATCATGAACCGCTACGCGGGATCTATCCAGCATTGTGTCGACCAACAGCGGAGGTCATTTTTCGTTTTAAGCGTTAAGTTTTCGCTGCGCAAAGGTTAGTCAATCGAGACTTGTCCATGCGACAAACCAGTTGGTAATCGGATACCTGCTGATTACAATACATAATCTTGTAAACCATTATCTGTGCCGGGTTCTCAAGGCTGTCTCGTGAGTGAATTATCCAGACTTTAATTCATTTGCTTCTTTCCCTTGTAGAATGGGTTACCCCAGATTGCGACAGCACTTGCACGGCCAGGTGCCTTGGTTCATTTGCAGCATCACACATTCCTAAGCCGTGAACTAGTATAGTATACATCTAGCTCATATATGTTTCCAATGAACGGGCGGCTCGACCTCCGAATGAATCACTCGCTGTTTTTGAACACGGCGCGGCAAGCTGCCGGGACAGTGGTCACATCACGAATTTAGTTGACAAACACCAAGGGCGATCAATTCGAAGTCCGCGTAAATCCGTTTAGTTCGTCTCAACTCATACGAAAAATAAGGGAGCTTAAGGCACTAAGGCATCACTTTAGGTCCCAGACAAGGCGGAACAAGTAGTGAACTGTTGGTGAGTTTCCAGTGACCATGTAAGTAGTATCGCTTACGAAAGATACACAAGAATGCCTTGGCCGACCTCGTCGTTTTAGGGAGTATGAGAATCGATGCATCCAGTCTAGTCTGGTAGATTGTATGCATGAACTTTGAAAAAGTGCATGGTGAGAAGACCAATACACCGCGAGTTCAAGTATCGCAACCTTACCATTTTAACCAAAAAAAAACGCGATACTGTTTGTCTGCTCTGAACAACATCGGGAAGTGAAATGTCTCACAACAGTTCAGGAGCACCAAGATCATACTACTTATCGAAGGGAAGCCGACAGATGTTTGTGGAAAAATCAGCATTATCAACACTACAGGCAACATCCTGTTTGACTGATCAAACGCTAATATTCTGGAAAACGCAATTGAGGCACAATGTGGATTCCGAAGCCGACCAGCACATTCATCCGATGTTTGCAGCACGTCACTCAAGGACGGAACATACACTTATACGCCCCTTTCGTCTAGTCACTAAATGCTTTTGACTCAGTACATACGGATTCAACTATCTCAAAAAAATGCAAAATTATCAAATCATTTTGGTAAGGGGGCCCGAGTACTTAATTACGGAGCCACATTTGCCGAGTTCGAGTTTTGCGCCGTTATGAATCAAGATTGCGTTCTGACTCTCAGTTCAATCTCTTTCTGAGTGCAATCTGACTACGAGATTCCAACTACAGTATAAATAAAGGCGCCTCTTGAACACGCATTTTATTAGGCTAACCACGGTCCACAATAGTAGACGCTCTGAATTCCAATCAATGGGTACGGCATAATGTAACGTATAGGTTTCTGCTACCTCGGCAGTACCCTGTCTATAGACCTGACAACCTATACTGAGACGCCAATAGTGTTAAGGCTGATCGCACAAAGATTTATGCATGCATACAAGTAGCACTGTAGGGGATTACTGTACTTTCCTCCCCGTCGTGTGGCCGTGTAACAGGGATGCACTGCGTGGGCACACCCGAACGCTTGAAAGATCGTACGTACAATGCGATCTTTCGGACGAAGTAATCAAACAAAACCCGGAACACCGAAATCCTCCAACCATCCAATATCGACAAAATTAAGTGCACACCGATACACAATTAGTACCACTGACTAGGGCAAGTAGAATGAGAGATCAATAAAAGCCTCCAAAAACAACTAATCTAAGGTGGAGGAGCTCGAAGGCGGCCGAAATTGAGGCGGATGTCATGCCATTGCTTGAAGTCAGGCGGGTAATTCGAAACTGTGACTCTGTACCATCACAGTCGAAACGACCTGTGCATAGGCCAAGGTAGAATGGAGCTCGCGGGTTACAACCTTACTTAGTCTAGGCCATCATGGAGGCACCAATGAGTTGTCTAAGGTAATTCTCCTCCTATTCGCGACCAATACCCTCGACTTCACTGTCATATTACGAGAAGGAAGTTGAAAAACCTCTGCGACAACTGGTTTACCGTCTGACTATTCACTCCAGTTTTGTGCATCCTTCAGAAAGCATGACTGCGGTAGTTCATTTGCTCTATTCCACTGAAAATTGACGGACTCGACGGATGGGACCGGAGCCTTGACGTGAAAGAATTAATGTCGGTATTGTTTGTTAGGTCATTATGGTTAAACCGGTCGGTGGCTCTCCACAGGCCTGTGTTTTCCCACAAATGTCATTTGCCTGTGATGAGATTAATCGGTGCTCTCCTCTTAATCACAACTATTTAAGGTGCATCCAGAGCGGCATAACTTAACGAACTCCCACGTCTCAGAGTGCATCGAGTAGTCCGAGTAAAAAAGAGCTATTCCTCCGATTTTTGGGAAGTGGAAAGGCCCTTGACTATACACGATTCGGAATAAATGGAACATCCAACCATAGATGCTTACTTTTGTCAAAACTGGGGTAACGTTGCGAAGAGTTTTAAGAATTGCACCATAATACGAGTTGCTACCTAGTGTCACCGGGACTAAATAGATGTACTTGATCATCGATTATCAGTTAACATTCACACTAATGAACCCGGTGACAGAAGCCAGCCAAACACTCCGATACGATGCTTATGGGTTTAGGCAGCACCTCCATGATCTTGCTGTGATCCATATCACGCAATGACTAGTCATCTGATCTACGACAACAACGTCCGACTCACCAGCTGCCTAACAAAGCGCGCACCTGAGGATCATTTATTTCACCAAGTAAAATGAGTGGTGAGTTCTGCAGCTTACCTTACTTTAACGAAATGGTATGCAAACGAGGAAAAAGCAAACTGATCGACCACATTTTGATTCTTCTCTTCGAAATCTTGACCGAACTGGGGACAAAAATCATAAGTTTACATTTATCAGTAATAATGCATCTGTGGGTATGGAATGGGGATATATGCAATGGACAGGTGTTTACGGGGTGTAGTGTGATAATATCCTTAGTGGAGCTTGGTAGCATGGGGGAACTGTTTATAGCTTTGCAAAAAAGATATGACAAAAACCAATCAGTCGCTCTCATCGTCTGTCAGAATTTCTTCCTTTGGGATTTTTCGGTACGATCGTTCCCCGTAACTCGAACGACTTGGTCTAAAGGGTGAGTTACTATACTCCGTGTTTCGAACAAACCCAGGTCCCTTGTAAAGCGAAGTTCTTCGACTGTCGGATGGAAAACCAGCAGATCTCGGCGTTTGAGGTTTCGCTGTCACATACGGTGAATGGTACTGGAAGGGAGACGAAGAAGCCCAGGGAGAACCGGGAGAACTTCTAACAACTTCTGGATATCCATTGATAGCACGTTTCTTCCGGGGAGACGGCTTCCACACGATTTGTTGAACCCATTCCACGAGTTCCACGAACAAAACGACAGCCATTACGATGATCACTCTCGCTAGTTTTGGTGAGGTGTACCCAAGAATACGGGTTACGGGAGATTCAGAAGCTACTTCATTCGATACGTATGAAGAAGCATAATACGCGAGTCCAGTTAACAGCTCATGTTCTGTAAAGGGCAGATAAATGGCAGATGTGATGACGAGCGCACCAACGATGCGCAATACGTACTTCATAATGACCTTCGTTCGAGGATATTTGAATACCAGTGTTTCGGGTAGATGAAACCAGTAGAAAAAGACGAACGACAAACAACCGACAATCGCCACATAACAAAAAGTGATTTCTGCATTGGAAGCAAGAATCTGCCAAACAGAGGAACGAATATAGTCCAAAAGCATGAAAACCACACCAAACGTACCACCTAGAAGAACAAAAACACTCTGCAAAACAGCGCCACCGCGTTTCATGGGCAACATCCGGATAAGTATAATAAGCAGCACGAGAAGGCTACTCAAGACGACAAATCCTACGCCGGAGGCATAGTAGAAACTTATCTTTTCAGATAAGTAGTTAGCAGACAGCAATAACAATAAGCCAAGAACAGCAAGAAGAAAATGCAACTCATTCACGCGCAATTCGACTTTAGCTGTTAAAACCGGTCGTTGAGTAGGACCAGCCGGAGTGGATGGATCGCACACGGCGAAACAAGATGAGGGGAAGGTGGGTGACATCCACCGAAGGGTCGATGAGCTGTTTAAGGTTTTGGTGTCATCAGGTAGGACAGAAAAGAGAAAGGAAAAAATAGAAGACGATTCTGAACCGCGTCCCACATCACTCAACGAGGCACAAGAGAGACCAGTTTTTGGTAGTTGATCTGCATGTATGGTTTGGAATACATTTACCGAGGAGTGGTGGGCCTGAGGTAAGTCCCAGGATTCTTGGCCGTTCGGATTACGGAGATCAAGAGAAATGTCATGGTCACTTAAACAGTGAGAGATCCAATTATCTATTTTTGGTTCGGAAAAACAAAACAAGTAGACGGTATGGTGCATAATATTGACTTCAAGTTCCGTGGAAGGCTGAACCCAGTGTTGGTCCAGACGCCAAACAACGGATTCTGAAGAACACAGGAGAATTTCGAGTGTTAGCAGCAGGACCGGGAGGTGCATGTTAGAGTAGAACACGAAGTGTCGCTTTGAAAATCAGAATGTATGCTGAAAGAGAAGGCAAAAAGTGTGGTTAGTCCAATATACAGATATTTACTGTGAATTAATCACACTAGCCCTCCCCATTAGAAAAGTTTCCTCAAGAAGGCCATTTTGATAATATTGAAGGTGTTTCAATTGCACCACCCCTTTTAGAGGAACCAACCTGGCGCCATCACACCACAGCTGCGGGCTGATTGTCAATTCGACAGACTGATATCATCAGTCTGGCACTGACCAGTCATTGTGTACTGATGACACGCTATCTCGCCACGTCAGCTGCTCTTCTGAACTGGATCCGCCTATTCCGAAGGTAGTTACGCAGCGTCCGAATGCATCAGTCTGTCCGTGCATCGGTGCCTCAAGAAACCGCTCAAACCGTTTCGAACACCGTTCGAAATACCCCACACGATCAGCTCTCGGGAACCTCAGCTAAAAAGACCTGGCTCCTCGTTTGAAGCTGGTCGGCGCCCCAACCGGGTTGACAAGATATTAGTTGTCTGTCTAGCAGAGATGGCTAGATCCTAATTCCATCAACGGACAATGAAGTCTAGTAGATCCAAATAACGGGATATCACGTCGATTGGACGTATGAGCTGCCAGCCGGCTACGGACAGAGTGAAGGCCTGCTCTAAGTGGTCATATAATCAACCAAACAGAACTGGCTGTGATTCTCCTTGGAACACGAAGATTCACGCTCGATGCCGTAGACAATCATTAGCATCATCGACAGCATGCTATCAGTGTTCAACACCGACGCTCCACTGCCGTAAAACCATGATTTATTTGGAAACCTTATTGTGGAGAAAAGAATAAGCGCGGACAAGGAAGGGACTAAGGGCTGGCTTCCTACAATCATTCCTAGGTGCCTACACCTCCAAACATTCACTCAGGCAGTGAGGATATCGCGGTCCTCATCCTACAAGGCGAGTAGCACCGACAGCACCCAGGCGTTCCGTAATCTCCTTCATAAGCCTATCCAGAGTCAAGGGTTGACCACCTCTCTGCTTACGCCACTATGAGTTGGGCATAGAAGACAGCACTCTCTTTGGCATACGCAAAACATATCCCAACCAACGCAGCTTCTGGTGCTGGACACATTCTTCAATGGGAGTTCCTGTCGAACAACCGACCACTCGCTTTCTAACTGCCTCGTTACGGGTACGCCGACACCAACCCACACCAACTATGGTTATGAGACGATTGTCAAGCAACTGAAGATATCTCAGTTCCGCTGCTCCAACCGGCCAAGTCCCAGTCATACAACAAAACATTCCGCACTGTAGCCTGATACACACGACATTTGAGATTCAGGGATACACCACTCTGACGCTATAGGTGTCTCAAATGAGCAAACGAACTCGGGCCTTGCAGACTCGTGCATTCACCTCATCGATCACGCTGCAATCGGAATTAATACAAGTTCCAAGGTACGTAAAACGCTCACAACTTCGAGTGCATCGGCCTGGATCTTAAGTAGCATGTTGAGAGACTCCATGTCCACGAGCATGGAGTAGTGGGTGAAAAGTGCATGCCAAAGGACGGAACGGCTTTGGTCAGTTAATCCAAAATACCTGAGCCTTTTCTCCCTCTTCAAAGACGAGAACCATCTCGTTTGCGTACTCCAGATCGAAAAGGTTTTCTTCACAGACTATTTGAACACCGGAGTTTCGGAGAGGCCCAGAAAGCCGGGAACGCCCGAAAATTATTTCAGTTGATCCGTGCGATCGGTCCCCGGAAACTACCCGTGAGCGAAACAATCAAGGATCAGAATGGAGCGATCATCTTAAGGTAAGAAAAATGCCTCCACCGTTGGACCGAGTACTTTGAACAACAGTTATTGTGGCCACCAGCTGCCACTCATCTGGAGATTCCAGTTGAGGTAGAACCCTGGACAGTGAACGTGGAGCTTCCTGCGACATCGAAGGTTTATGACTGCATATGTTGTCTCAAGCGCCACCAAGCTCCTGATTTAGATTGTTCAAAGATGGGTGTGAAGTCCTCAGTGAGCGCTTGTCTGATTTATTTGCGTGCATATGAGAAAAGGGAGACTGTTTCAGACATCTGGGAAGAGTCAGTAATCATGCCCGTTTTCCAAAAAGAGGCTTCTGATGATGGTAGTAACCACAGGGGGAGCAGCTCGACCCCGGTCGTCACTTGTGCTTCGTCGCCCTGTGATGGCTCGTTAAACACTGACTCGAGAACAGCAAGCAGGATTTCAGTCTGGTAGGGGTTGCGTTGACCAAATCTTCGCACTCCGTCAGGTGCTAGAACAACGCCATACGTACAAACGGCCTACAATTTTACTATTCCTGGATTCCCAAGGCGCATTCGACTCACTTGATTAATCTGTTCTTTTCAACACACACTCCTAGCAAGGAATCCCATTGCTCGGTGAATTAGGACGATGCCGACCCCCACGCATTCCGCTGCAGCAGCCTCTGGATCACCAGAGGTGTGCATCCGGAAGCGGATGGAGAGTGATTGGGAGGTTAGCTAAACCACTGTGCTTGCATCCCGAATTCTCGTTGATCAGTACAGATCAATACTGAGGGATTTCAGTGTGAGAGCAAGAGCAGTTTGTCCTGCTTGCTTCAGAGCGCACCGAGGCTTGAAGATTGATTTCGAGATGCTTGAGGATGTCGGGGCCAGATGACGCGCCGACGTTGCTTGCTAAGCCGATGCAGGACGAACGGAGTCACCAATCCTAGCTGCTGGGCCCCCAGGAAGAGTTATCAACAGGGTGGGGGGAGAGGGAAGGGAAAGTGTTTGAAGGAAAAGGGAGGCGTCAGCAATGGCCTGTTTTCGCTTACCTGCCCTGCTGTATGGAGCAAGTAAGGCGACCCGGCACCACGCGGCGGCCGATGTGGCATGAAAGTACGCTAGTCGTGAATATCATGGTTGTACGAGGGCTGCAATAATGCCAGCGCGCCCACACCTAGACAGGAGAACGATTAGGGTCCTCAACCAAAGCTTTTGGCTCAAAAGCCTAACCGCAAGACAGCCGTTTTGCGGGAGATGCAAATGCATTACCATTTCTACGGAACAAGTCGCCACATGTTCCAACCCCCAACCGGAGGGCCAGGAGACTGTGTTCGTCAGACTTCTAACCACAGACCAACCTGGTATGAGAGACTGGATGTCACGGGGGCACTCCCCAGTATAGCTCAATGGATCGCTGGAGTGCCCAAATTGTCCCACCACGGTAAGGTCCAGTCTCTTCGTGACGGCCCAATCGAGAACGGCATGTGGGATTACGGCTTGGTAGAGGTTGCGTTGACCAAATCTTCGCACTCCGTCAGGTGCTAGAACAACGCCATACGTACAAACGGCCTACAATTTTACTATTCCTGGATTCCCAAGGCGCATTCGACTCACTTGATTAATCTGTTCTTTTCAACACACACTCCTAGCAAGGAATCCCATTGCTCGGTGAATTAGGACGATGCCGACCCCCACGCATTCCGCTGCAGCAGCCTCTGGATCACCAGAGGTGTGCATCCGGAAGCGGATGGAGAGTGATTGGGAGGTTAGCTAAACCACTGTGCTTGCATCCCGAATTCTCGTTGATCAGTACAGATCAATACTGAGGGATTTCAGTGTGAGAGCAAGAGCAGTTTGTCCTGCTTGCTTCAGAGCGCACCGAGGCTTGAAGATTGATTTCGAGATGCTTGAGGATGTCGGGGCCAGATGACGCGCCGACGTTGCTTGCAAAGCCGATGCAGGACGAACGGAGTCATCAATCCTAGCTGCTGGGCCCCCAGGAAGAGTTATCAACAGGGTGGGGGGAGAGGGAAGGGAAAGTGTTTGAAGGAAAAGGGAGGCGTCAGCAATGGCCTGTTTTCGCTTACCTGCCCTGCTGTATGGAGCAAGTAAGGCGACCCGGCACCACGCGGCGGCCGATGTGGTATTATTAGTTGTAAGTGTCATGGTTGTACGTGGGCTGGGATACTGTCAGGTCGCCCACACCTAGACAGGAAGACGATTAGGGTCCTCAACCAAAGCCATTGGCTTACAAGCCTAACTGCAAGGCAGCGGTTTTTGGCGGGAAATGCAAATGCCTTACCATTTCTACGGAACATATTCCACATGTTGCGACCCCCGACGTGGAGGAACACGGAACTGTGTTTGTCAGACCTCTAACCATTGACCAACCTGGTATGCGAGACTCTGAGTGTCGCGGGAACACCCCCTAGTATAGCTCAATCGGTCGCAGAGGGGCGCAAAACATCAATCCAAATGGTTCAGCTGTAGCGCACTTTCAGTGCCTAACTGCCATGCCACCAGAAGGAAACACGAGGGCTGGGATATTGCCAGGCTTGGGCAGCCTGGCAGCCTGGTCACTCCACGGTAAGGTCCAGTATCTTCATGAAGGTTATCTCTAAAAAAGAGCACTTAAATCACTGGGTGAGCACTTTCAACAACAATTCAACTGACCATCTGGAGTTGCTGAGCCGGATCCAAAGCCATAATGTAACCCTTGGCAGTGAACTTTCAAATTTCCAAGGCTTAGAAAATAAGCGAATACCTTCCCCCCTCAGCTGTTGCTGATCCAGACGAACATCCGCCCATCCTGTTCAAAACTGGATGTGAACTAATAATTTGCCTCGTAACCAACTGGAGTGAGTCAATGGTGGTGCCCATTTTCAAAGAGGATGTTCGCAGCGAATGTGGCAATCAGTGGAATCAGCTTGAGACCTATTATAATCAAACTTCACTTATTTTACGCCACTTCACGAAGGCACGTGAAGACGGGACACAAAAACAGCAAGCAGAACTTCGGGAAGGGACTGTGTGGTCTACACATTCACACTCCATCAAACGTTAGAGATATGGCATGCATGTACGGGTTTTGTGCAGTTGACTTGGGTTGATTTCAAGAGTGTATCAAATTCAGTCGACCGCTTAGTTCTCAACACGCTTGCGAAACAGGATATGCCTCAGAAGTTCGTGAATGTCATTCGTTGTGTTTATTCACATACTTGTGGGCGCGGGTGTAAAAAGCTCTCCAAAAGCTTTCCTACAAGCAGTGGTGTCCGACAAGAATGTCCACTCTATCAAGCTTTGTTTAGTTTCGTCGATGATGAAGTGGTAGGCGAACACTGAAAGGTCTCCAAACCCAAGGGCCAAAACCTTGTCGACATGGAATACGCAGACATTGTTCTCTTTTTCGGAAAACAGCAGGAAGCGCAAGCATCACTTGGGAAAATTACCAAAGTCATACCATTCTTCGTCAGGTGCTTCGCGCCCACAAGATGCGAAGTCATGCTGCAGGATGTGCGGTTTTCAAAAATGCCTCTAAAAACCCAAGGTATGACATTGGAAGTTGTGGGATGTTATACATATCTTGAAGGTTGCAATGGCACTGACTTTAGTGTGACAGACGAACTCTACGCAAGAATCTCAAACGCCATAACTTCGTTCGCCAGTTTGCGCCAGTTGTGGTGTCAAAAGGATATATCATCTAGTCTCTGAGAACGCGCGTATCAGACTACAGCTGTAGTACCCTTTCGGTGCTTAGCTGCCATGCCACCCGAAAGAAGCACGAGGACTGGGATACTGCCAGGTTGCCCAAACCTAGACAGGGGAAGTCGAGAAGTAGAGGTGGGGTTCGAACCATGGACCTTCCGGTCAGTAAATTCACGCTCTAACCACTTGGGCCATCTCGCCCCTGCTACAACTGATTGATTATTTGTTTTCAATTGAGATTTATTATTGTTTATTTGTCCGCTACCCAGTTGAGGGAACAAGTCGACGGCCATTTATTCACTTATCGCTAGTGTTCTCAGGGCCAGATACAGGATTTCTGTAACTGAGAAAAAGAAAACAGGACCTCACAATTTGGACTATGCTCTTGTGTTAAAGGGCGCCGAAGTAGCTGAAATACGTAAAAGATGCAGCAGCAGTATATATAAACATGTTACCACAAGACGAACCGGTCTGGTTACCAGTGCGTCATTGCCATCCACTCGCTTCATTATTAACATTGACAAAAATACATTAGCAATACATTGTGGTGTTTAACTGCCATGAAAGGAAGCCTTAGTAAAGAGTGGAAAGAAAAGGGTAAAAACTTATTGTGAAGAAGCCATATATTCTTAATAAATACGACCAGGAACAATGGGCCCGCACATTTGGACCTCATTAAAATAAACATATCTGAAAATCATGTAGAAGTAAGTTGCCATCAGCAGGATTGACAGAGCGTACTTCGCAAACTTCACCCGCCATAAACCCAGCGCATAACGATCGACAAACTTAACCGGGGAGCCTGACTAGGAAAAGATAACACGTACCAGAGGGATTGGTTGCGTACCAAGTACTGCAGGGCTTGTAACCATCTACAAGCAGATCGGATGGGTCCTAGTCAGAAAGGTAGCCCACAGGACTGTTTGCCAGTAGTCACTTGCAGTTCACACTGCCCGTCATGGCCCGTCCTCCACGAGCCTTTCTCCAGCAATCGCTCGGAAAGGCAAACAAAGTTTTCTCCGGTGTACGGTAGTTGGGCATACGCTATATATGCCACAACCACCTCAACCTGGTAAATTTAATCTGCCGCTAACAAACCGGATCCGTTACTAAGTACCCGATTACACACCACTCTTCGAAGTCAGCTAACTCTTGCTGTGCTACGGAGACACCTAGAGTCCTTGGATCAGTGCTTAGAGCATGAATTCACTGACCGAAAAGTTGCTGGTTTGAACCCGACCTGTCTAGGCTTGGGCAACCTGGCAGTACTTCAGCTACCTTCACCCTGCCTTCGAGTAGCATGGCAGCTAGACACAGAAAGGGATTTGCGGCTGAACGATTATTTTTTTTACTATCTTTATTATCGGGAGGACTTAGTCTTACAAGCATAGAGTGGGACCGACCCTACGACTACTCTGGTTTTACGGATTAGCCTGAACAGCCTCCGTGCATTCTCGGCCGCACTGTCCTAATTTCTTGAACTTTCTAGCTACACCACACCTCTCTGTCCACACACAGACTAGGTTTGAACTGTCATGTAATCGTCCGGCTAACCGAATGGTACCTCGAACGAGAATGGACGGAGCGTTTTGCACGAAGTCACAGTGGCCGCTTTGATATCCAGTGGCTTCTGTGAACGGAAACACAACAAACACGGTTCCCGGCGTCACTTATAGACGTTGCTATCTCATCCCAGTTAAGGTCAATGCCTTGCGAGAAGACCGCTTGTAATGCTTTGTGTTCTGGCGCACAGCGCTTCTCTAATGCTAAATGGGAAGCTCGTTTCTGAGGTTGACCGAGTGAGTTTAATGCTAATTCACAAAGAAGGATAGCGTAGTCCCAATCACCCTGTGTACTTCAGTACGACCCACAGTAAAGAATCGAATAGCAACATCGGTAGCTCATTGCAAAGTGGCTCAGCAATTATGGGAAGCCAGGTAGCATAATGACGCTTATTTTCTAAACCCAGTATGGTTGAGAAACAACTGGTGATGAGTACAAAGCTTCAAAAGACGTTGAAGCTTATCATTGCGTTTGGCGTCCAGACTAAACACACCACCAAGGTGTGCTTCTGATAAACTGAGGCATCCCACTTGTGCGTTGCAAGGTCCTACTGTTGTGAATATATTCGAGCTCTTCATCGTGAACATGCGAGCAGTCGATTACCCAGGGCTAAAAGTAGTTCGCCATGTACGATTGTCTGGTTTAATTAAGATAGATGCAGACAGATGTAGTAACGATGTTTATCTACCGAGTCAGCAAACGTCCTCACAGCCCGCAGTTCGGAAGCTGAGAGAGATGGGTTTTGTTGAAATTGGTTACCACTAAACCGGTCAGCAAGAAAGGATGTATTCATCCTGGCCGATGATGCGAACGCTTAGGTTGGACGACTACGCCCGGAACAGGTTTAGTTCGGTGGCAGATCCGCAGTAGACGCCAAGCGTACGGGAATGGAGAAGCACTTTTTCAATTTGGTGCTAAATATCGTCTGTTCCTTGGCGGCATGGACTTTCGGCAAAGGCGCTCAAACAAGGTTACCTGGGGGCCACTAATCGCAGGCTATTCATGGACTCAGTTGGACCATGTGGACGTCACTCACCGATTGGGAGCATCAATTCGAGATTATCGATCCTTCTGAGCTTACCAGTAGGATTACGCAGGCCGAGGGAGAGCCACACTAGCCAACTCCAAAGGGTTTCATTAGCTAAAATATAAAACTGATCTGGCTGAAGAGCCACAACGAACGAAGCCATGTCGAGCGTGAATACCGTTTGGGTGACAAAGGTAGTCAATTTTCAATATCACCTATCCAAGCCAGCCGACTCGACCAAATAAAGAGTTGGACTTCTAAAAAATACAGATCATCAACTAGTGACCACAGTGGCGAGCACAGATCTCTCAAACTTCGAATACTCAGCAATCTTGATGACAGGGAGAGCTAGTCGGTTGTGAAGGCTTAGGAGGTGGCGAAGACTTTGAAAGCAGGAGAGAGGCGCATCCTAATGAGATTAAATGGCCACGAGAAACGGCTTGCAAAAAACATGGGACGGCAGTTTATTCTCAGGGACACAGTCTTGGTCAGCGGGCTGAACACTTTCACAGGACAATCCAGCTGACCTACTGGAACACAGCTCTGGAAAAACCAGGCGAACCTGAATGAAACATCCGTAGAAAAAGCGCTAGTCTGGGCAGGCGGTAACTCGGATCAAATGAAACTGGACACTTCCCTTCACAAACGGAGCACCCAGCATCTTATAGGATTGGAAGACATCTTCCAGTACATCAGAAGGCGTCATTTAACTCGTTCTGGTGGACAGGTTACACATCAGGGCCCGAGAGCCACACAATGAACAAGCGAGGTGTGCGCATCTTGTAAGTCTTTGAAAGGCGTGAAGAGAAGTAGCGACGGACAAGCGCGTGATCCTTGCTGAAAAACAGGAACGCACTACACAGCTGTTTCATCCTTATAAGGAATCAGCAGCAGCGAGCATTTCATGACACCAAGGGAGCTTCGAACCCGCGACCTTCTGGCTAGTAGGTGAAGACTAGAAATTTTCAGCCATGAGAGGCCATCAGTAGTGTGATTAACACACATGTGAGAGAGAGTGGCAACTCACATTCTATTGTGAAGCTGCCGGTGTGTTTATCACCAAGCTGAACGTCGTAGGCCAGCCTAACTTTACTTAAAGTGTTTCGCTCGCTGAGACAGACGGATTTCTTGTCTCGACATTCGACTATTTTCATTCTCTGAAGCCTTTTCCATTTCTTGGATTTCACCTATACACCACTTCTCCGGATCAGTCTTGAGATTGCGGATCAAGCGTCGTTTCATAGATCTTGCTGACTCGTATCGTTGTCCCGGTCGGACCAGCTTCTTTGTCTCTATCAGCTGATCCTATTTCTAGAAATAGGATAGCTGAGATCCAACTTTGGTTGGATCGCGGCCTAGCTTTGATCACGGAATGAACATTGAATTCATAGCATTGCGTTTACGAGACCCAGTCCTCATTTGACCGATCATTCGTTTCGCGTTCACGGATTCACGCATTGATACACAAGGTTGAAGCTTTTGCCCAAGTTTCCCTGGTCGGTTTCGTTCTTGTCGTTCTATGTAATGCGAGAACAGTAATGGGTAGTGATATCCGTTGTCCGTTCTGAGGGCACTAACACCAAAAATCCCGCCAAGGTGGTTCTTATCTTGGTCAGCTCGAATCACTGGCCAGCATATTGATATTCATGCACTCAACCAACATGAGTCTCGAGCGCTTACACCCTTGAAAGGCGTCACTGACGGTGTCAGTACAGCAGTACGCTGTGTCACGGACTCACGGATTGATACACCGGATCGAGGCTTTTGCTCAAGTTTCTCGGGTCGGCTTTGTTCTTATCGTTCAGCGGCTGTCGTTCATTTGAAAGGCACAAGTGAAAAAAGGGTGTAGCACTGCTCTTTATGTTCTCAGCGCGGGGCAGTATGCTTGCCAGCGTGAGCACTCGCATAAATAAATGTCCAATAGTGCTTTAAACTGGGTTCTAGAAGGAGCGTGAACAACCGCCGGAGGAAGGTCATTCCACGCACCTACTACCCGAAATGAGAAAAAATTTTGTCTAATGAATGTGTGTGCTCTGAGCTTGAAAATTTTCTTACTATGTCCCCGCCGGGTGTGTTCTGGGTCAACGGTAAAAAACCTGTCTTTACATCAGATGCACAGGCTATCGGACATGACAAGGTCTCAATTGGATTATGCTCAGAACCGTGTGAAAACTTGTAACCTCCGTATGCGTACCAATGGGGTATAGCGTTTGCATATTGCCGGACGGAGAGCGTAAATTCTTCATTAAACTGGTAGGCAGCTCATCCATTAACTGTTATAGTGGCCAAAACTTAATTATTAGGTCACATATAAACGACCAGGTTACATCGCCATCCTCAATTTTTCACTACTATTGGTTCCAAAGTTAAAGTGGATTCTGTGCAACTGCTAACAGACCCTTGTTTTGCAACCTGACACTTGTTGGTGCTGTCGCAAAACATGCTCGTACAGATAATTTTGTTGCAGCGTGCTACTTTGCTTCTTCGAACTAGCTGCAGGTGAAATTTTTCTCGGTGCATTTCTTGGCTACCATTTAACTTTGCTGTCTGATGATTCCATGATAAAATCTTTCCCATAGACAACTTTTAAGTGGTCCACGTTATTTCCTCCACTTTTCAGACCTAATATTTCTTGGATGACTTGTGACGGGAAGCACTTCATTTTGGCCTACTCCAAACAGGTCAGTTTGTCCCAAGCGTTCATGCGTATCACTGTGTGTGTGACATTCTGCGCTTCGTTCCACATTCCTGTCTAACGGCAAAACGCTCTTTACGCTGTCCCAAGCGGCGTATCACTGTGTGTGTGACATTCTGCGCTTCGTTCCACATTCCTGTCTAACGGCAAAACGCTCTTTACGCTCTACAAAACAAAACAACCAATTACTTTATTTATGTTCTCTATCCTACGTAGCCTGTCAAACGTGAACCACCCAAAGTATGTTGTCATTTTTGACTGACTTTGTCGTCCGAAAGACAGACAGGTTATCAAATAACCCTGATGTGTTTCGTGCACTCCTATCTGTCTGTCAGGCCCTCCACATTCGTTCGGCACTACAATCTTGGATACGTTATGACGTATTAGAAAAATGTGTTGTTCCACCAGTTTTACAAATTTGGTTACAAAGTTCCCCGTCCGAACACTTCCTTTCCGTCTCCTATCTCTGTCTTATATCACCGAATCAGTTCACCTCGAATGGTTTCATTTAACTGTCGAGTTAACCCCCACCGCATTTGAAGCAGTCGATTTGAAGTCGAAGTAGCCCATGGCTGATACAATCCAGTGCATTTGTTCGTTAGTTGAATACAAACAGCTCATTTTTTTCATTCTGTGGCCGCATTTTGCACCGGACTTAGCAGGACTGTTTACAGCCTTGGTCTTACTATATTATTGGCGAACCGCCTACCGGCTGGTAGGGGTTGCGTTGACCAAATCTTCACACTGCGTCAGGTGATATAACAACGCCATACGTATAAGCGACCCACGATTCTAGTATTCCTGGATTTCGGAGGCGCATTCGACTCCGTTGATCGGTCTGTTCTTCTTGAGACGCTTGCCCACCAAGGAATGCCCCGGAAGTTTGTAAACATAATACGTTTGTATTGTCAGACTTCCGGACGTGTGAGAGTGTACGGAGAGCTCTCCATAAGCTTCCGTACACAAAGCGGTGTCCGTCAGGGATGCCCACTCTCTCCATTCCTTTCTAACTTCGTGATCGATGAACTAATGAGACGAACGCTGGAGGGTCTCCAAAACCCTGGTGTTCAAATAGCCTGTGAAGAAAACCTTGTCGATCTGGAATATGCAGAC
>NW_008751716.1:937898-938905 GCF_000715545.1 Opisthorchis viverrini
GTGATGATGCAGTATGCTTGCCAGCGCGAGGACTCTCATAAATAAGTGTCTAGAAGTGCTTTGAACCGGGTGGTAGAAGGAGCGCGGACAACCATCGGGGGAATGTTAATCCACGCAGCTACTACCTGAAGTGAGAAAAAATTTTGCTTAATGAAGGTGTGCGCTCTGAGCCTGAAATCTTCTTACTGTGTCCCCGCCGTGTGTTTGCTGGGCCAACGGTGACAAATCTGTTGGACAAGCTTTGTTCAAACAAGGTATAAGTAGGAATTAGGGGAAAGAAATCAAGCAAGGCGAGGCGCGTTTCGTAGTCCACGGGTTTGAGGTCGGTAACAATTTTCGTAGCGGCTCGCTGGATACGCTCAAAGAAGTGACGTCTTTCGTGCGTCCTGAGTAGACAACTTGGTTGACGTATTCCAGGAGCGGTCTGACGTAGGCCCCATAGACTATGTGGAAGTCCATGCGAGTAATACGGGAGAAGGTGCGTCGGACCATCCGTAAAATGGCCCCTTCGGGCCGATTTCTCATGGTGCAGTGAGAGGGACAAGTTTGAGGAGACCCAGAAACCCAAATCCTTTTTGGCATCTATCCTCGTTATGTTTTCTGGTTCTCTCTCATTATGCATAAAAAAGGCATTCGCTATCTCCTCCAAGTGACATATGGACGCACTTTTCGTCATTCAGAGGACGGTTCCAGTCCAACGACTACTGCTTTGCAGCGTCTATATCCATTGGGAAGGCACTGGCATTGAACTCCGGGATTTCAGCTCATCCGCAAAAAGTAGACATGGACTTGCAAGAACATCCGGAAGGTCGTTGATGCATAGCAAAAACAGCACTGGTCCCAAAACGGAGCCATGAGGAGCTCCAATAGAGACCGGTGCTGGAGAAGAGTAGGTAGAGCATATTCTCACTCGGAATAATCTGTCTGATAAAGGACTCGAGTTTGTGGAGCTGCGGGACGTGGGTTACTCGATCACATGCTTTTGCGTAGCCAAAGTGTGGCATCCG